>NW_027184967.1:0-53442 GCF_040668555.2 Bombus flavifrons
ATGATAGCGAAGATAATTATTCATTGGATGGTATGGATAAGGAAGAGTTAGAAGGTAGGGAAGATGAAAATGATAGTAGTACTGAAAGCTCAAACATTAAGTATTCAGTAATACATTCAGTATTAAGAAAACTCCAGTAAGGTATCCAGAAAAGGAAAATATTCGCGAGATTCATGCAAATTATTGTAAAATAGATATCCCTCGTACATTTGAGGAGGCGATTTGTTGCGAAAATAATGAAGATTGGAAACAGGCTATGGATAAGGAAATAGAATGTCTCTATAAGAATAAAACTTGGAAATTGGTAGAAAGGGTAAAAGGCAAAGAAGTATTAGATGTAAAATGGGTTTACACGAAAAAATCAAAGGACAGGTATAAGGCTAGATTAGTAGTAAGGGGGGTTTCAACAAAGAAACGTAGCCGATGACATATATTCTCCAGTAGCGAGTAATCAGACCTTTAAAATATTGTTATCATATTGTTGTCAAAATGGATTAATAATTGAGCAAATGGATGTAGAAACTGCCTTTTTAAATGGTGAAGTAACCTCGGAGGTATATGTAAATCAACCAAAGGGATATGCGGACGGAACGAATAGAGTTTGTAAATTATCGAAAGCGCTTTATGGGTTAAAGAAAGTCCGAGGGACTGGTATGAGTGTTTTGATAGGTATGTGACGAGATTAGGTTTTAAGAAGAATAATGTAGAATTGTGCTTATATACTTATGGAGAGGGAGAAAATGTTGTTTATTTGTTAATATACGTAGACGATTTGCTGATTTGTAGTAAAAACAAAGGGAAGATACAAAGTGTAAAAAAATTATTAACTGATAAATTTGAAATGAAAGATTTAGGTGAAGTAAAAGAATATCTTGGAATAAATATAGACTATGATTATTTAAAAAAGGAAATGAGATTAAGCCAAAAGAAATACATAGAATCATTAGTAAACAAATATAAATTACATAATAGCAAATTGTATTGTACACCTATGGAGACCAACTTAAAAATTGAAAAAGCTGATATAAATAGAGAGGACATTGGATACAAGAATTTAATTGGCGCATTGCTGTATATTAGTGTAAATACCAGACCCGATATAAGTTATAGTGTGAATTATCTGAGTAGATTTCAAGATTGTTGTAACGAGACACATTTTAAATATGCTTTGCGAATACTGAAATATTTGTACCGGACTAGAGATTTAGGGCTACATTATAAAAGCAATGAAAAATGCGAAACGATAGACTGTTATGTGGACGCCGATTGGGCAGGAGATCATATAGATAGGAAATCGACTTCTGGGTATGTAATTAGATTGTATGGAAATGTAATTGGATGGAAGTCTAAAAAACAAAGGTGTGTGACAAAAGCCTCAACGTATGCAGAGTATGTAGCTCTATCGGAAGCGGTGAGCGAAGTAATGGCTATCAGAGAATTAATAAAAATCTTCGATGTAAATCTAGACGATAACCCTGTAAAAATTTATGAGGATAACTCTGAAGTAATGAGTATAGCAAAGTACGGAAATTTTACAAAAAATTCGAAACACATTGAAGTTCATTACCACTACGTTCACGAGTACGTAAAGGAAAATAAGATAAACATAATAAAAGTAAGTACAGAAGAAAACACTGCGGATATTTTTACGAAGGCACTGTGTAGAGAGAAATTTGAAAGGTTTAGGTCATGGATGAATGTAAAATAAGAGAAATGTAAATAAAATTAAGTGTACAGTATAAATGTAAGGAGGCGTGTTAGGAAAGTGATACATTTACACTGTACATGAGAGTGTGTGTGTAAGCGTTAGAGGGTTGTCCTGGTCTGAGTTGAGACAAAGTCGTCGTAAAGAAGCATCTGGAAGAGTCGGTTGGCGACAAGCGTGCGTGCAAGACGTTCTTCAGAGTGTAATATAGATGTATAGCTGTTGTGTGTGAAATAAAGTCAGTTATTTGTATTTCCAAATCCTCTGATTTCCTTAACAAATTCTGTACCCTCCTTTAAAAGAATTATTTCTGGCGACACGCGACAGTAAACATTCCAACGGTCTCTGTCCCGTGTCTCGTCTCTCGCAGACACTGTTCTTCGAGTAAGATGATTGCCAGATGTCGATGCGTCTCCGCAGTACATATTCAGCTAGCCTGAGGGCCCGTTATGAATCTTAAGATTTAGTTGGCTAAAGTCCTTCAGACAGTCAAACAATCTTTGTCCCAGGTACGGGAAGATAGGAGAGACCTATTTTTCAACGAACGCCGTCTCCCACGAGCAACATTCCCCCGAGAGCGGCTAGCATCTTTTTCTAACCACCGATATGGAGATTGACCAATTAGCAGCAACGCCATTTTCCCGCACCTTCTAAACGAAGGCTATCCTCGACGAATCCGAGGATCTCGTGTCCTTAGACACACCCAATCATAGTTTTCCTCTGCAGCATCATCGCGACGGAATGTCATTCTCTCGTGAGGTCGTATTAGCGAGTTACTTAGCGTCTGCACGCTCGGTGGATATTCCACGTTTTAACAAAGAGTCCGACTTAGATTTTGTGAGCATGTTCATCCATAATCCCGTTGACCGCGGATTCGTTATCGAACCTAGGATCATGGTCATTAGTTTCTCGAGTATCGAATTACCACGGTTACTTGTCCAATTCTATAATAATCGCATTTGCACTAGTCAATGTCTTCTATATTGCATAACGACAATGTGTAACCCAAACGAAGATTCGTTTGACGCCCCTAACCCTAATTCTAATGGAAACCCGACATATACGTATGAAAATACATGCACACGCGGGCGAACTGACCAGCTCTCTCACCCGGAAGCGGAACTCGCAGTCCACCGTGACGAGCAGCACATATATATGCCTCGATTCTCAGTCAGGCCGTCAGTCGTGCTCGCGGAACAGTGGAAGCAACATGGAGATTTTTAGATCTCTATTACGCGTCGTTGGTCTGTTCGTGCCAAGCAAGGTAGATATCATTTCCGAACTACCACTGGAGATTTCGCACTTGATACTTCGAAGATTGGATCCCCCGACCCTGCAGAGCGCCGCGCTTGTCTCGCGCAAATGGTTGAACGTATGTAGATCGGACAAGTGTCTACGACGGACAGCAAGACGTCACATGCGACATACGAGAAAGCGAGTCAGGAAAGCGTTTCTCGGGCCAGCAGCCACGAAAGCTGCCAACCAAGAATCAAGAAGTAGAGTACGTGGTGGACGGAACCTAAGACGCGAAGTAAGCTTATCCGCTGCTCGTACGGCGGTCGTCGTTGGAAGGATACGTGGTCCTCCGAAAATTTCGAAGCGAAATCGTCCCATCGATGTTGGATCACAAAAATGTATTAGATTCTAATTGATAGTATGTACCTTAATTTGACTGCTTGCTTTTGCGAGAACGTGAAAGGGACTTGTCCGGCGAAAACGATTCAGAAATGTAGCGTAAATCTTGAAATAAAATGATTCCATTGAGACGGCAATTTGTTTCAGATGCACCAATATTCTGACGAAATGTCGACAATGTATCTTACATTGACGCTGCGTCGTGCAGTGCGTTACATTCTGTTGAGATATGTGTAATTTTCTGTGCTGGACTTGGTTAAATGCGTAGTAGAGATACTTGTATGTGAGTGTCGATGTGTGGAGGTATGTGTGTGTACTGCTTCCCGAAAAACGGATGACTGGAAACTAGTCAGTCGGTTTAGAGTCGGTTAAGAGTCGGGTATGGAAGAAAGTATGAATCGATGAATATATTAGGAATCGTCCATGGAATAAATATATTACTATTTTAATATGAATCGTTAATGTAAATTTAGTGTTCCTATAAAATTATCTCGGCTCCAAAGATCCAGAACTTTCAACACATTCGTCCCGTTAAAGTAGAATACTACATGTATCGTAACAGGTACATTATTGAATATTCATTTGAACGTATCACCGCTGCTATTGGAGATTGGGCGCTGATTAGGCGTGAGATGTACTTCTCATTTGCTGCCAGATACAGCGCAAATCAGCCGGTTCGCACTATGTCAACTCTTTGCCCTTCGAACACATTATAATTGCAGTTCTGCATATTCCGGCTTCAACTTCCATTTGGACGTATTTACGCATGCTATTGGTGATATATCTACAATTCGACTCGCGTTATAATCCACAATTTCTGCCAAATACAGCACAAATCTGCCCGTTTTTGCTATGTCAATTCTGGGCCCCGTCAATTCCACCCCAACTGCAGATTTGCAAATTAAGCATTAAATATTCTATTGAACGTATCTCCGCTGCTACTGGTGGTATCACGACAATTCGACGCGCGTTATACTCCACATTTGCTGCCAAATACAGCAGACCTGCACCGGCTTACATTATGTCAACTCGGTTCTAGTTCAAATCCAATGATATTGCAGTACTGCATATTCAGGATCGAAAATTCCATTGAACGTTTCTACACTGCCATTGGTGCTATCTCGACAACGCCATGTGTGTTATACTCCACATTTGCTGCCAAATACAGGGCGCATCAACCGGTTTGCGCATTGTCAATGCTGTGTCCTGTCAAATACAGCGTTATTGCCATTTTGGAGATTCTGCCGGAAATATTCAATTGAACGTATCTCTGATTCCATTTGAAACATGTCCACAGTTCAATCCGCGAAATACTATACATTTGCTGCTGAATACAGCGCACCTGCTCCTGAATGCATTATGTCAAGTCGGGTCGAGGTCAAGTCCAATGTTATATCAGTACTGCATATTCAGGCTTCAATATTCAATTTAACGCATCTCCGCTGTTATTGGTAATATGTTCACAATTCGATGCGCGGTCTTCTCCAAATTTCCTGCCAAATACAGCGCACATCGTTCGGTTTACGCCATGTCAAGTCTGGGCCCTGTCAAGTACAGCGTTACTGCAATTTTGCAGATTCTGCCTGAAATATTCAATTGAACGTATCAGCGTTTCCATTTGAGATATTTCGACAATTCGATCCGCGTTGTACCGTACATTTGCTGCCAAAGACAGCGCACATCAACCGGGTTGCGCAATGTCAACTCTGTACTTGGGATACATATGTATTTGGGTGTTTGGGATATTTAGGCTTCAGTATGCAATTAATCGTATCTCCCCTGATATTGGTGGTATGTCGTACATTCGATGCGCGTTGTACTCCTCATTCGCTGCAAAATTCAGCGCCAATCAGCCGGTTTTTGCAATGTCAACCCTGGTCCCTGCCAAAACATTTGTAATTGCAGTTTTGCATATTTAGGCTTCAGTATTCAATTAAACGTATCTCCGCTGATATTGGTGGCACGTCAACAATTCGATGCGCATTATACTCCACATTTGCTGCCAAATACAGCGCACCTGCTCCTGTTTTCATTACGTGAACTCCGGTCGAGGACAAATCCAATGTTATTCCAGTTCTGCATATTCAGGATTCAATATTCTATTGAACGTATCTCCGTTGCCATTGGTGATATCTCGAAAACTCGTTGCTCACTACGCAGCACAATTGCAGCCAAATGCAGCGCACACCAGCCTGTTTGCGGTATGTCAGCTCAGGCCCCTGCCAAATTCATTATAATTGCGGTTTCACACATTTAGGCTTAAATATTCAATTGCATGTGTCTCCGCTGCTATTGGTGGTATGTCGACAATTCGATGCACGTTATACCCCTCATTCGCTGCCAAACACGACGCACATCAACCGTTTTGCACAATGTCAACTCTGTGTCCTGTCCAATCCACGGTAATTGCCGTTTTGGAGATTCTACCGGAAATATTCAATTGAACGTATCTCCCATTCCACTGGAGATATGACAACAATTCGATGCGCACTATACCCCACATTTGTCACATACAACCCACATCAATCGGTTTGCGCAATGTCATCTCTGTATCCTGTCGAATCCATTGAGGTTGCACTTTGGCATATTTAGGCTTATCTATTCAATTATACGAATCATCGCTGGTATTGGTGGTATGTTGACAGTTCGATGCGTGTTATTGTGAAGGTAAAGAGATGATTCGGAAATATAAATAATTTACTTTATTTCACACACAACTGCTATACATATGTCGGAGATGAAAGTACATCGGAGCCTTCCCTTTGGAACCTGGGGAAAATCCCTTAACACCGTAATCTAGATTTTATCATAGGCGTAATTAAGCAATTGTCGTCTTTCGATCCGATTGTATTTGTTCGAGATTTGTGATAATGAGCTTGGGATCGAGGCGACAGCCAGTCGCCGAACGTAGCCGCGGTCACGGGATGAACGCTTTGTATATCAAAGGTATGAAGTAATTCTGTTAGGAAAGTGATACATTTACACTGTACATGAGAGTGTGTGTGTAAGCGTTAGAGGGTGTCCTGGTCTGAGTTGAGACAAAGTCGTCGTAAAGAAGCATCTGGAAGAGTCGGTTGGCGACAAGCGTGCGTGCAAGACGTTCTTCAGAGTGTAATATAGATGTATAGCTGTTGTGTGTGAAATAAAGTCAGTTATTTGTATTTCCAAATCCTCTGATTTCCTTAACATGGTAGCAGAGCGTGGTTTATAGTTTTGCAAGATATTTAGTGCGTGTTTTTTCAATCTTGCGAGTTAGTTCGAGTGAGTTTCAATAAGGGAAGAAACGTTCAAAGAAAGAAGAGAAAAGATATACTTCGAGCACGTGGGAACGCTTGAGTAAGATATAAGGAATCAATTAAAATGGAGAGATCGGAAATCATGATACCTAAATTCGATGGTGAGGATTATGGAATGTGGATGCAAAGAATTACGATGTTTCTCAAGTATAAGGAATGTGATATTGTTATAACAAGAATGAAGAACGAAAGAGACAATGAAGACTGGGACAAAAAGGATTTGAAAGCAATAAATATAATTTATAGTGCAATTCGAATGAACAATTGGAGTATGTTAGGGAAGAAAAAACGGCGTATGAAATAGTAAAAAAGTTCGATGAAATGTACTTGAAAGAGTCGACGGCACTACAGATTGTGTGCAGAAGGAGATTGGAAAAGATAAGACTGGATAACTACGGTGATTCAGCATCGTTTTTCAGAGATTTCGAAAAATTAACAAATGAATTAAAAAGTGCGGGCGCACAAGTGAGTGAGAGGGAAAAACTAAATTACATGCTGAATACGTTACCCGAAGAATACAGCTACATAGCGGACATAATAGATGCATTGAAAGAAGAGGATCAAACGGTAGCGTATGTGAAAAATAAAATTGAAATGGCGGAGAAGAAAAATAAGTCCAATCGTGGAGAAAGGCAAACCAACGCCTTTTCTGCAAAAAAGGAAGGATGCTTCAAATGTGGAAGATTAGGACACTTTGCGAGAGAGTGTCAAAATGGCGTCCAAGCGGGAAGCAGTAACGGCTATAGGCATGGGCCAACACGTGGTCGCAGCAGAGGACAAGGATACAAAGGCAATACGAGCAGGGGACGTGGAAACTTCCATCGTCAATCAACAACCGGCACGGGCGAGCATGGAAACTCAAGAGCAGGCACATGGATAGCAACGGCGCACGCAGCACACAACAGCGAGACGAATGAGATAAGTGAGAAGGAAATAATGTGGCTATTAGATAGCGGTTGTACCGATCACATAATTAATGACATAAATTATTTTGATAAATCTATCGACCTAAAAGAACCGGTAAATATATATTTAGGCGATAATAGACCGATAAAAGCGACAAAAGTTGGGAATGTTATAAGTTATTTTGAAGCTTTCGGAAAACAAAATAAAATAAATATGAGGAAAGTATTTTACGCGAAAGAAATGTCCGCAAATTTGATTAGTTTAGGTAAACTAACAGACAATAAGAATACGGTTATTTCCAAAGGAAATATTGCGAAAGTAATAGATGAGGATAATAAACTTACAGCTGTCGCGTTCAAAGAGAATGGGACATATAGAATAAAAAGTATATTGAAAGGGAAGAAGCACTTAGTAAACAGCGCCGAACGTAGTGGTATGAGTAAAAAGGAAAGATGGCATAGGATGCTAGGACACGTAAATTTTAAATACTTAAAGATTTTGGGTAAAGAGCAGCTAGTGACTGGCATACCGAATGAATTTGAAAAGGAACTTTTGAAATGTAGGGTGTGTATAGAAAGCAAAATGCATAACTTACCTTTCAAAAATAATCGAACTAAGGCTAGGGAAATAATGGAAATTATTCATACGGACGTATGTGGTCCCTTTAAGACTACCGGATTGAATGGAGAAAAATATTTTATTTCATTTATCGATGATTATAGTAAAATAGCTAGGATCTATTGTATAAAATCAAAGGATGAGGTCTTTGATTCTTTCGTACAGTTCGTAAATGAAGCCGAAAATTTAACGGGCAAGAGGTTAAAAATATTAAGATGCGATAATGGTAAAGAATATTTAAATAATCGAATTTATAAATTTGCTAGGGATAAAGGTATAAGAATAAATAATTGTCCAACATACGTACATGAATTAAACGGGACAGCGGAAAGGTATAATAGAACAGTGATGGACATGGCGCGTTGCTTGTTAGCGGAAGCGAAAGTACATAAAAAGTACTGGCCGGAAATAGTTTGTACAGCGGTATACTTGAAAAATCGAATATTAGCGAATACTATAGAGAGAAAGACACCTTTTGAAATATTTTTCGGGAGAAAACCAAGTGTTAAAAATCTACATCTATATGGAAGTAAAGTTTTTGTAAGAAGGCCAGAACAAAAAAGAGTTTCCAAATGGGACAAGAAGGCAGATATGGGAATTCTATTAGGATATAGTGAAGTAGGATACAGAGTCTTATTAGGTGGGAAAATAACAATAGCTAGACATGTAGAGGTCATAGAGACAGACACTAAATGTATCGGTTATGAGGAAAATTCATTAGAGGCAGATAGAAATGATAGCGAAGATAATTATTCATTGGATGGTATGGATAAGGAAGAGTTAGAAGGTAGGGAAGATGAAAATGATAGTAGTACTGAAAGCTCAAACATTAAGTATTCAGTAATACATTCAGTATTAAGAAAACTCCAGTAAGGTATCCAGAAAAGGAAAATATTCGCGAGATTCATGCAAATTATTGTAAAATAGATATCCCTCGTACATTTGAGGAGGCGATTTGTTGCGAAAATAATGAAGATTGGAAACAGGCTATGGATAAGGAAATAGAATGTCTCTATAAGAATAAAACTTGGAAATTGGTAGAAAGGGTAAAAGGCAAAGAAGTATTAGATGTAAAATGGGTTTACACGAAAAAATCAAAGGACAGGTATAAGGCTAGATTAGTAGTAAGGGGGTTTCAACAAAGAAACGTAGCCGATGACATATATTCTCCAGTAGCGAGTAATCAGACCTTTAAAATATTGTTATCATATTGTTGTCAAAATGGATTAATAATTGAGCAAATGGATGTAGAAACTGCCTTTTTAAATGGTGAAGTAACCTCGGAGGTATATGTAAATCAACCAAAGGGATATGCGGACGGAACGAATAGAGTTTGTAAATTATCGAAAGCGCTTTATGGGTTAAAAGAAAGTCCGAGGGACTGGTATGAGTGTTTTGATAGGTATGTGACGAGATTAGGTTTTAAGAAGAATAATGTAGAATTGTGCTTATATACTTATGGAGAGGGAGAAAATGTTGTTTATTTGTTAATATACGTAGACGCTTTGCTGATTTGTAGTAAAAACAAAGGGAAGATACAAAGTGTAAAAAAATTATTAACTGATAAATTTGAAATGAAAGATTTAGGTGAAGTAAAAGAATATCTTGGAATAAATATAGACTATGATTATTTAAAAAAGGAAATGAGATTAAGCCAAAAGAAATACATAGAATCATTAGTAAACAAATATAAATTACATAATAGCAAATTGTATTGTACACCTATGGAGACCAACTTAAAAATTGAAAAAGCTGATATAAATAGAGAGGACATTGGATACAAGAATTTAATTGGCGCATTGCTGTATATTAGTGTAAATACCAGACCCGATATAAGTTATAGTGTGAATTATCTGAGTAGATTTCAAGATTGTTGTAACGAGACACATTTTAAATATGCTTTGCGAATACTGAAATATTTGTACCGGACTAGAGATTTAGGGCTACATTATAAAAGCAATGAAAAATGCGAAACGATAGACTGTTATGTGGACGCCGATTGGGCAGGAGATCATATAGATAGGAAATCGACTTCTGGGTATGTAATTAGATTGTATGGAAATGTAATTGGATGGAAGTCTAAAAAACAAAGGTGTGTGACAAAAGCCTCAACGTATGCAGAGTATGTAGCTCTATCGGAAGCGGTGAGCGAAGTAATGGCTATCAGAGAATTAATAAAAATCTTCGATGTAAATCTAGACGATAACCCTGTAAAAATTTATGAGGATAACTCTGGAGTAATGAGTATAGCAAAGTACGGAAATTTTACAAAAAATTCGAAACACATTGAAGTTCATTACCACTACGTTCACGAGTACGTAAAGGAAAATAAGATAAACATAATAAAAGTAAGTACAGAAGAAAACACTGCGGATATTTTTACGAAGGCACTGTGTAGAGAGAAATTTGAAAGGTTTAGGTCATGGATGAATGTAAAATAAGAGAAATGTAAATAAAATTAAGTGTACAGTATAAATGTAAGGAGGCGTGTTAGGAAAGTGATACATTTACACTGTACATGAGAGTGTGTGTGTAAGCGTTAGAGGGTGTCCTGGTCTGAGTTGAGACAAAGTCGTCGTAAAGAAGCATCTGGAAGAGTCGGTTGGCGACAAGCGTGCGTGCAAGACGTTCTTCAGAGTGTAATATAGATGTATAGCTGTTGTGTGTGAAATAAAGTCAGTTATTTGTATTTCCAAATCCTCTGATTTCCTTAACAAATTCTGTACCCCTCCTTAAAAGAATTATTTCTGGCGACACGCGACAGTAAACATTCCAACGGTCTCTGTCCCGTGTCTCGTCTCTCGCAGACACTGTTCTTCGAGTAAGATGATTGCCAGATGTCGATGCGTCTCCGCAGTACATATTCAGCTAGCCTGAGGGCCCGTTATGAATCTTAAGATTTAGTTGGCTAAAGTCCTTCAGACAGTCAAACAATCTTTGTCCCAGGTACGGGAAGATAGGAGAGACCTATTTTTCAACGAACGCCGTCTCCCACGAGCAACATTCCCCCGAGAGCGGCTAGCATCTTTTTCTAACCACCGATATGGAGATTGACCAATTAGCAGCAACGCCATTTTCCCGCACCTTCTAAACGAAGGCTATCCTCGACGAATCCGAGGATCTCGTGTCCTTAGACACACCCAATCATAGTTTTCCTCTGCAGCATCATCGCGACGGAATGTCATTCTCTCGTGAGGTCGTATTAGCGAGTTACATAGCGTCTGCACGCTCGGTGGATATTCCACGTTTTAACAAAGAGTCCGACTTAGATTTTGTGAGCATGTTCATCCATAATCCCGTTGACCGCGGATTCGTTATCGAACCTAGGATCATGGTCATTAGTTTCTCGAGTATCGAATTACCACGGTTACTTGTCCAATTCTATAATAATCGCATTTGCACTAGTCAATGTCTTCTATATTGCATAACGACAATGTGTAACCCAAACGAAGATTCGTTTGACGCCCCTAACCCTAATTCTAATGGAAACCCGACATATACGTATGAAAATACATGCACACGCGGGCGAACTGACCAGCTCTCTCACCCGGAAGCGGAACTCGCAGTCCACCGTGACGAGCAGCACATATATATGCCTCGATTCTCAGTCAAGCCGTCAGTCGTGCTCGCGGAACAGTGGAAGCAACATGGAGATTTTTAGATCTCTATTACGCGTCGTTGGTCTGTTCGTGCCAAGCAAGGTAGATATCATTTCCGAACTACCACTGGAGATTTCGCACTTGATACTTCGAAGATTGGATCCCCCGACCCTGCAGAGCGCCGCGCTTGTCTCGCGCAAATGGTTGAACGTATGTAGATCGGACAAGTGTCTACGACGGACAGCAAGACGTCACATGCGACATACGAGAAAGCGAGTCAGGAAAGAGTTTCTCGGGCCAGCAGCCACGAAAGCTGCCAACCAAGAATCAAGAAGTAGAGTACGTGGTGGACGGAACCTAAGACGCGAAGTAAGCTTATCCGCTGCTCGTACGGCGGTCGTCGTTGGAAGGATACGTGGTCCTCCGAAAATTTCGAAGCGAAATCGTCCCATCGATGTTGGATCACAAAAATGTATTAGATTCTAATTGATAGTATGTACCTTAATTTGACTGCTTGCTTTTGCGAGAACGTGAAAGGGACTTGTCTGGCGAAAACGATTCAGAAATGTAGCGTCAATCTTGAAATAAAATGATTCCATTGAGACGGCAATTTGTTTCAGATGCACCAATATTCTGACGAAATGTCGACAATGTATCTTACATTGACGCTGCGTCGTGCAGTGCGTTACATTCTGTTGAGATATGTGTAATTTTCTGTGCTGGACTTCGTTAAATGCGTAGTAGAGATACTTGTATGTGAGTGTCGATGTGTGGAGGTATGTTTGTGTACTGCTTCCCGAAAAACGGATGACTGGAAACTAGTCAGTCGGTTTAGAGTCGGTTAAGAGTCGGGTATGGAAGAAAGTATGAATCGATGAATATATTAGGAATCGTCCATGGAATAAATATATTACTATTTTAATATGAATCGTTAATGTAAATTTAGTGTTCCTATAAAATTATCTCGACTCCAAAGATCCAGAAATTTCAACACATTCGTCCCGTTAAAGTAGAATACTACATGTATCGTAACAGGTACATTATTGAATATTCATTTGAACGTATCACCGCTGCTATTGGAGATTGGGCGCTGATTAGGCGTGAGATGTACTTCTCATTTGCTGCCAGATACAGCGCAAATCTGCCGGTTCGCACTATGTCAACTCTTTGCCCTGTCGAATACATTATAATTGCAGTTCTGCATATTCCGGCTTCAATTTCCATTTGGACGTATTTACGCATGCTATTGGTGATATATCTACAATTCGACTCGCGTTATAATCCACAATTTCTGCCAAATACAGCACAAATCTGCCCGTTTTTGCTATGTCAATTCTGGGCCCCGTCAATTCCACCCCAACTGCAGATTTGCAAATTAAGCATTAAATATTCTATTGAACGTATCTCCGCTGCTACTGGTGGCATCACGACAATTCGATGCGCGTTATACTCCACATTTGCTGCCAAATACAGCAGACCTGCACCAGCTTACATTATGTCAACTCGGTTCTAGTTCAAATCCAATGATATTGCAGTACTGCATATTCAGGATCGAAAATTCCATTGAACGTTTCTACACTGCCATTGGTGCTATCTCGACAACGCCATGTGTGTTATACTCCACATTTGCTGCCAAATACAGGGCGCATCAACCGGTTTGCGCATTGTCAATGCTGTGTCCTGTCAAATACAGCGTTATTGCCATTTTGGAGATTCTGCCGGATGTATTCAATTGAACGTATCGCTGATTCCATTTGAAACATGTCCACAGTTCAATCCGCGAAATACTATACATTTGCTGCTGAATACAGCGCACCTGCTCCTGAATGCATTATGTCAAGTCGGGTCGAGGTCAAGTCCAATGTTATATCAGTACTGCATATTCAGGCTTCAATATTCAATTTAACGCATCTCCGCTGTTATTGGTAATATGTCCACAATTCGATACGCGTTCTTCTCCAAATTTCCTGCCAAATACAGCGCACATCGTTCGGTTTACGCCATGTCAAGTCTGGGCCCTGTCAAGTACAGCGTTACTGCAATTTTGCAGATTCTGCCTGAAATATTCAATTGAACGTATCAGCGTTTCCATTTGAGATATTTCGACAATTCGATCCGCGTTGTACCGTACATTTGCTGCCAAAGACAGCGCACATCAACCGGGTTGCGCAATGTCAACTCTGTACTTGGGATACATATGTATTTGGGTGTTTGGGATATTTAGGCTTCAGTATGCAATTAATCGTATCTCCTCTGATATTGGTGGTATGTCGTAAATTCGATGCGCGTTGTACTCCTCATTCGCTGCAAAATTCAGCGCCAATCAGCCGGTTTTTGCAATGTCAACCCTGGTCCCTGCCAAAACATTTGTAATTGCAGTTTTGCATATTTAGGCTTCAGTATTCAATTAAACGTATCTCCGCTGATATTGGTGGCACGTCAACAATTCGATGCGCATTATACTCCACATTTGCTGCCAAATACAGCGCACCTGCTCCTGTTTTCATTACGTGAACTCCGGTCGAGGACAAATCCAATGTTATTCCAGATCTGCATATTCAGGATTCAATATTCTATTGAACGTATCTCCGTTGCCATTGGTGATATCTCGAAAACTCGTTGCTCACTACGCAGCACAATTGCAGCCAAATGCAGCGCACACCAGCCTGTTTGCGGTATGTCAGCTCAGGCCCCTGCCAAATTCATTATAATTGCGGTTTCACACATTTAGGCTTAAATATTCAATTGCATGTGTCTCCGCTGCTATTGGTGGTATGTCGACAATTCGATGCGCGTTATACTCCTCATTCGCTGCCAAACACGGCGCACATCAACCGTTTTGCACAATGTCAACTCTGTGTCCTGTCCAATCCACGGTAATTGCCGTTTTGGAGATTCTACCGGAAATATTCAATTGAACGTATCTCCCATTCCACTGGAGATATGACAACAATTCGATGCGCACTATACCCCACATTTGTCACATACAACCCACATCAATCGGTTTGCGCAATGTCATCTCTGTATCCTGTCGAATCCATTGTAGTTGCACTTTGGCATATTTAGGCTTATCTATTCAATTATACGTATCACCGCTGGTATTGGTGGTATGTTGACAGTTCGATGCGTGTTATTGTCAAGGTAAAGAGATGATTCGGAAATATAAATAATTTACTTTATTTCACACACAACTGCTATACATATGTCGGAGATGAAAGTACATCGGAGCCTTCCCTTTGGAACCTGGGGAAAATCCCTTAACACCGTAATCTAGATTTTATCATAGGCGTAATTAAGCAATTGTCGTCTTTCGATCCGATTGTATTTGTTCGAGATTTGTGATAATGAGTTTGGGATCGAGGCGACAGCCAGTCGCCGAACGTAGCCGCGGTCACGGGATGAACGCTTTGTATATCAAAGGTATGAAGTAATTCTGTTAGGAAAGTGATACATTTACACTGTACATGAGAGAGTGTGTGTAAGCGTTAGAGGGTGTCCTGGTCTGAGTTGAGACAAAGTCGTCGTAAAGAAGCATCTGGAAGAGTCGGTTGGCGACAAGCGTGCGTGCAAGACGTTCTTCAGAGTGTAATATAGATGTATAGCTGTTGTGTGTGAAATAAAGTCAGTTATTTGTATTTCCAAATACTCTGGTTTCCTTAACATGGTAGCAGAGCGTGGTTTATAGTTTTGCAAGATATTTAGTGCGTGTTTTTTCAATCTTGCGAGTTAGTTCGAGTGAGTTTCAATAAGGGAAGAAACGTTCAAAGAAAGAAGAGAAAAGATATACTTCGAGCACGTGGGAACGCTTGAGTAAGATATAAGGAATCAATTAAAATGGAGAGATCGGAAATCATGATACCTAAATTCGATGGTGAGGATTATGGAATGTGGAAGCAAAGAATTACGATGTTTCTCAAGTATAAGGAATGTGATATTGTTATAACAAGAATGAAGAACGAAAGAGACAATGAAGACTGGGACAAAAAGGATTTGAAAGCAATAAATATAATTTATAGTGCAATATCGAATGGACAATTGGAGTATGTTAGGGAAGAAAAAACGGCGTATGAAATAGTAAAAAAGTTCGATGAAATGTACTTGAAAGAGTCGACGGCACTACAGATTGTGTGCAGAAGGAGATTGGAAAAGATAAGACTGGATAACTACGGTGATTCAGCATCGTTTTTCAGAGATTTCGAAAAATTAACAAATGAATTAAAAAGTGCGGGCGCACAAGTGAGTGAGAGGGAAAAACTAAATTACATGCTGAATACGTTACCCGAAGAATACAGCTACATAGCGGACATAATAGATGCATTGAAAGAAGAGGATCAAACGGTAGCGTATGTGAAAAATAAAATTGAAATGGCGGAGAAGAAAAATAAGTCCAATCGTGGAGAAAGGCAAACCAACGCCTTTTCTGCAAAAAAGGAAGGATGCTTCAAATGTGGAAGATTAGGACACTTTGCAAGAGAGTGTCAAAATGGCGTCCAAGCGGGAAGCAGTAACGGCTATAGGCATGGGCCAACACGTGGTCGCAGCAGAGGACAAGGATACAAAGGCAATACGAGCAGGGGACGTGGAAACTTCCATCGTCAATCAACAACCGGCACGGGCGAGCATGGAATCTCAAGAGCAGGCACATGGATAGCAACGGCGCACGCAGCACACAACAGCGAGACGAATGAGATAAGTGAGAAGGAAATAATGTGGCTATTAGATAGCGGTTGTACCGATCACATAATTAATGACAAATTATTTTGATAAATCTATCGACCTAAAAGAACCGGTAAATATATATTTAGGCGATAATAGACCGATAAAAGCGACAAAAGTTGGGAATGTTATAAGTTATTTTGAAGCTTTCGGAAAACAAAACAAAATAAATATGAGGAAAGTATTTTACGCGAAAGAAATGTCCGCAAATTTGATTAGTTTAGGTAAACTAACAGACAATAAGAATACGGTTATTTCCAAAGGAAATATTGCGAAAGTAATAGATGAGGATAATAAACTTACAGCTGTCGCGTTCAAAGAGAATGGGACATATAGAATAAAAAGTATATTGAAAGGGAAGAAGCACTTAGTAAACAGCGCCGAACGTAGTGGTATGAGTAAAAAGGAAAGATGGCATAGGATGCTAGGACACGTAAATTTTAAATACTTAAAGATTTTGGGTAAAGAGCAGCTAGTGACTGGCATACCGAATGAATTTGAAAAGGAACTTTTGAAATGTAGGGTGTGTATAGAAAGCAAAATGCATAACTTACCTTTCAAAAATAATCGAACTAAGGCTAGGGAAATAATGGAAATTATTCATACGGACGTATGTGGTCCCTTTAAGACTACCGGATTGAATGGAGAAAAATATTTTATTTCATTTATCGATGATTATAGTAAAATAGCTAGGATCTATTGTATAAAATCAAAGGATGAGGTCTTTGATTCTTTCGTACAGTTCGTAAATGAAGCCGAAAATTTAACGGGCAAGAGGTTAAAAATATTAAGATGCGATAATGGTAAAGAATATTTAAATAATCGAATTTATAAATTTGCTAGGGATAAAGGTATAAGAATAAATAATTGTCCAACATACGTACATGAATTAAACGGGACAGCGGAAAGGTATAATAGAACAGTGATGGACATGGCGCGTTGCTTGTTAGCGGAAGCGAAAGTACATAAAAAGTACTGGCCGGAAATAGTTTGTACAGCGGTATACTTGAAAAATCGAATATTAGCGAATACTATAGAGAGAAAGACACCTTTTGAAATATTTTTCGGGAGAAAACCAAGTGTTAAAAATCTACATCTATATGGAAGTAAAGTTTTTGTAAGAAGGCCAGAACAAAAAAGAGTTTCCAAATGGGACAAGAAGGCAGATATGGGAATTCTATTAGGATATAGTGAAGTAGGATACAGAGTCTTATTAGGTGGGAAAATAACAATAGCTAGACATGTAGAGGTCATAGAGACAGACACTAAATGTATCGGTTATGAGGAAAATTCATTAGAGGCAGATAGAAATGATAGCGAAGATAATTATTCATTGGATGGTATGGATAAGGAAGAGTTAGAAGGTAGGGAAGATGAAAATGATAGTAGTACTGAAAGCTCAAACATTAAGTATTCAGTAATACATTCAGTATTAAGAAAACTCCAGTAAGGTATCCAGAAAAGGAAAATATTCGCGAGATTCATGCAAATTATTGTAAAATAGATATCCCTCGTACATTTGAGGAGGCGATTTGTTGCGAAAATAATGAAGATTGGAAACAGGCTATGGATAAGGAAATAGAATGTCTCTATAAGAATAAAACTTGGAAATTGGTAGAAAGGGTAAAAGGCAAAGAAGTATTAGATGTAAAATGGGTTTACACGAAAAAATCAAAGGACAGGTATAAGGCTAGATTAGTAGTAAGGGGGTTTCAACAAAGAAACGTAGCCGATGACATATATTCTCCAGTAGCGAGTAATCAGACCTTTAAAATATTGTTATCATATTGTTGTCAAAATGGATTAATAATTGAGCAAATGGATGTAGAAACTGCCTTTTTAAATGGTGAAGTAACCTCGGAGGTATATGTAAATCAACCAAAGGGATATGCGGACGGAACGAATAGAGTTTGTAAATTATCGAAAGCGCTTTATGGGTTAAAAGAAAGTCCGAGGGACTGGTATGAGTGTTTTGATAGGTATGTGACGAGATTAGGTTTTAAGAAGAATAATGTAGAATTGTGCTTATATACTTATGGAGAGGGAGAAAATGTTGTTTATTTGTTAATATACGTAGACGATTTGCTGATTTGTAGTAAAAACAAAGGGAAGATACAAAGTGTAAAAAAATTATTAACTGATAAATTTGAAATGAAAGATTTAGGTGAAGTAAAAGAATATCTTGGAATAAATATAGACTATGATTATTTAAAAAAGGAAATGAGATTAAGCCAAAAGAAATACATAGAATCATTAGTAAACAAATATAAATTACATAATAGCAAATTGTATTGTACACCTATGGAGACCAACTTAAAAATTGAAAAAGCTGATATAAATAGAGAGGACATTGGATACAAGAATTTAATTGGCGCATTGCTGTATATTAGTGTAAATACCAGACCCGATATAAGTTATAGTGTGAATTATCTGAGTAGATTTCAAGATTGTTGTAACGAGACACATTTTAAATATGCTTTGCGAATACTGAAATATTTGTACCGGACTAGAGATTTAGGGCTACATTATAAAAGCAATGAAAAATGCGAAACGATAGACTGTTATGTGGACGCCGATTGGGCAGGAGATCATATAGATAGGAAATCGACTTCTGGGTATGTAATTAGATTGTATGGAAATGTAATTGGATGGAAGTCTAAAAAACAAAGGTGTGTGACAAAAGCCTCAACGTATGCAGAGTATGTAGCTCTATCGGAAGCGGTGAGCGAAGTAATGGCTATCAGAGAATTAATAAAAATCTTCGATGTAAATCTAGACGATAACCCTGTAAAAATTTATGAGGATAACTCTGGAGTAATGAGTATAGCAAAGTACGGAAATTTTACAAAAAATTCGAAACACATTGAAGTTCATTACCACTACGTTCACGAGTACGTAAAGGAAAATAAGATAAACATAATAAAAGTAAGTACAGAAGAAAACACTGCGGATATTTTTACGAAGGCACTGTGTAGAGAGAAATTTGAAAGGTTTAGGTCATGGATGAATGTAAAATAAGAGAAATGTAAATAAAATTAAGTGTACAGTATAAATGTAAGGAGGCGTGTTAGGAAAGTGATACATTTACACTGTACATGAGAGTGTGTGTGTAAGCGTTAGAGGGTGTCCTGGTCTGAGTTGAGACAAAGTCGTCGTAAAGAAGCATCTGGAAGAGTCGGTTGGCGACAAGCGTGCGTGCAAGACGTTCTTCAGAGTGTAATATAGATGTATAGCTGTTGTGTGTGAAATAAAGTCAGTTATTTGTATTTCCAAATCCTCTGATTTCCTTAACAAATTCTGTACCCCTCCTTAAAAGAATTATTTCTGGCGACACGCGACAGTAAACATTCCAACGGTCTCTGTCCCGTGTCTCGTCTCTCGCAGACACTGTTCTTCGAGTAAGATGATTGCCAGATGTCGATGCGTCTCCGCAGTACATATTCAGCTAGCCTGAGGGCCCGTTATGAATCTTAAGATTTAGTTGGCTAAAGTCCTTCAGATAGTCAAACAATCTTTGTCCCAGGTACGGGAAGATAGGAGAGACCTATTTTTCAACGAACGCCGCCTCCCACGAGCAACATTCCCCCGAGAGCGGCTAGCATCTTTTTCTAACCACCGATATGGAGATTGACCAATTAGCAGCAACGCCATTTTCCCGCACCTTCTAAACGAAGGCTATCCTCGACGAATCCGAGGATCTCGTGTCCTTAGACACACCCAATCATAGTTTTCCTCTGCAGCATCATCGCGACGGAATGTCATTCTCTCGTGAGGTCGTATTAGCGAGTTACTTAGCGTCTGCACGCTCGGTGTATATTCCACGTTTTAACAAAGAGTCCGACTTAGATTTTGTGAGCATGTTCATCCATCATCCCGTTGACCGCGGATTCGTTATCGAACCTAGGATCATGGTCATTAGTTTCTCGAGTATCGAATTACCACGGTTACTTGTCCAATTCTATAATAATCGCCTTTGCACTAGTCAATGTCTTCTATATTGCATAACGACAATGTGTAACCCAAACGAAGATTCGTTTGACGCCCCTAACCCTAATTCTAATGGAAACCCGACATATACGTATGAAAATACATGCACACGCGGGCGAACTGACCAGCTCTCTCACCCGGAAGCGGAACTCGCAGTCCACCGTGACGAGCAGCACATATATATGCCTCGATTCTCAGTCAGGCCGTCAGTCGTGCTCGCGGAACAGTGGAAGCAACATGGAGATTTTCAGATCTCTATTACGCGTCGTTGGTCTGTTCGTGCCAAGCAAGGTAGATATCATTTCCGAACTACCACTGGAGATTTCGCACTTGATACTTCGAAGATTGGATCCCCCGACCCTGCAGAGCGCCGCGCTTGTCTCGCGCTAATGGTTGAACGTATGTAGATCGGACAAGTGTCTACGACGGACAGCAAGACGTCACATGCGACATACGAGAAAGCGAGTCAGGAAAGAGTTTCTCGGGCCAGCAGCCACGAAAGCTGCCAACCAAGAATCAAGAAGTAGAGTACGTGGTGGACGGAACCTAAGACGCGAAGTAAGCTTATCCGCTGCTCGTACGGCGGTCGTCGTTGGAAGGATACGTGGACCTCCGAAAATTTCGAAGCGAAATCGTCCCATCGATGTTGGATCACAAAAATGTATTATATTCTAATTGATAGTATGTACCTTAATTTGACTGCTTGCTTTTGCGAGAACGTGAAAGGGACTTGTCCGGCGAAAACGATTCAGAAATGTAGCGTAAATCTTGAAATAAAATGATTCCATTGAGACGGCAATTTGTTTCAGATGCGCCAATATTCTGACGAAATGTCGACAATGTATCTTACATTGACGCTGCGTCGTGCAGTGCGTTACATTCTGTTGAGATATGTGTAATTTTCTGTGCTGGACTTGGTTAAATGCGTAGTAGAGATACTTGTATGTGAGTGTCGATGTGTGGAGGTATGTGTGTGTACTGCTTCCGGAAAAACGGATGACTGGAAACTAGTCAGTCGGTTTAGTGTCGGTTAAGAGTCGGGTATGGAAGAAAGTGTGAATCGATGAATATATTAGGAATCGTCCATGGAATAAATATATTACTATTTTAATATGAATCGTTAATGTAAATTTAGTGTCCTTTAAAATTATCTCGGCTCCAAAGATCCAGAACTTTCAACACATTCGTCCCGTTAAAGTAGAATACTACATGTATCGTAACAGGTACATTATTGAATATTCATTTGAACGTATCACCGCTGCTATTGGAGATTGGGCGCTGATTAGGCGTGAGATGTACTTCTCATTTGCTGCCAGATACAGCGCAAATCAGCCGGTTCGCACTATGTCAACTCTTTGCCCTGTCGAATACATTACAATTGCAGTTCTGCATATTCCGGCTTCAATTTCCATTTGGACGTATTTACGCATGCTATTGGTGATATATCTACAATTCAACTCGCGTTATAATCCACAATTTCTGCCAAATACAGCACAAATCTGCCCGTTTTTGCTATGTCAATTCTGGGCCCCGTCAATTCCACCCCAACTGCAGATTTGCAAATTAAGCATTAAATATTCTATTGAACGTATCTACGCTGCTACTGGTGGTATCACGACAATTCGATGCGCGTTATACTCCACATTTGCTGCCAAATACAGCAGACCTGCACCAGCTTACATTATGTCAACTCGGTTCTAGTTCAAATCCAATGATATTGCAGTACTGCATATTCAGGATCGAAAATTCCATTGAACGTTTCTACACTGCCATTGGTGCTATCTCGACAACGCCATGTGTGTTATACTCCACATTTGCTGCCAAATACAGGGCGCATCAACCGGTTTGCGCATTGTCAATGCTGTGTCCTGTCAAATACAGCGTTATTGCCATTTTGGAGATTCTGCCGGAAATATTCAATTGAACGTATCTCTGATTCCATTTGAAACATGTCCACAATTCAATCCGCGAAATACTATACATTTGCTGCTGAATACAGCGCACCTGCTCCTGAAAGCATTATGTCAAGTCGGGTCGAGGTCAAGTCCAATGTTATATCAGTACTGCATATTCAGGCTTCAATATTCAATTTAACGCATCTCCGCTGTTATTGGTAATATGTCCACAATTCGATGCGCGTTCTTCTCCAAATTTCCTGCCAAATACAGCGCACATCGTTCGGTTTACGCCATGTCAAGTCTGGGCCCTGTCAAGTACAGCGTTACTGCAATTTTGCAGATTCTGCCTGAAATATTCAATTGAACGTATCAGCGTTTCCATTTGAGATATTTCGACAATTCGATCCGCGTTGTATCGTACATTTGCTGCCAAAGACAGCGCACATCAACCGGGTTGCGCAATGTCAACTCTGTACTTGGGATACATATGTATTTGGATGTTTGGGATATTTAGGCTTCAGTATGCAATTAATCGTATCTCCTCTGATATTGGTGGTATGTCGTAAATTCGATGCGCGTTGTACTCCTCATTCGCTGCCAAATACAGCGCACCTGCTCCTGTTTTCATTACGTGAACTCCGGTCGAGGACAAATCCAATGTTATTCCAGTTCTGCATATTCAGGATTCAATATTCTATTGAACGTATCTCCGTTGCCATTGGTGATATCTCGAAAACTCGTTGCTCACTACGCAGCACAATTGCAGCCAAATGCAGCGCACACCAGCCTGTTTGCGGTATGTCAGCTCAGGCCCCTGCCAAATTCATTATAATTGCGGTTTCACACATTTAGGCTTAAATATTCAATTGCATGTATCTCCGCTGCTATTGGTGGTATGTCGACAATTCGATGCGCGTTATACTCCTCATTCGCTGCCAAACACGGCGCACATCAACCGTTTTGCACAATGTCAACTCTGTGTCCTGTCCAATCCACGGTAATTGCCGTTTTGGAGATTCTACCGGAAATATTCAATTGAACGTATCTCCCATTCCACTGGAGATATGACAACAATTCGATGCGCACTATACCCCACATTTGTCACATACAACCCACATCAATCGGTTTGCGCAATGTCATCTCTGTATCCTGTCGAATCCATTGTAGTTGCACTTTGGCATATTTAGGCTTATCTATTCGATTATACGTATCACCGCTGGTATTGGTGGTATGTTGACAGTTCGATGCGTGTTATTGTCAAGGTAAAGAGATGATTCGGAAATATAAATAATTTACTTTATTTCACACACAACTGCTATACATATGTCGGGGATGAAAGTACATCGGAGCCTTCCCTTTGGAACCTGGGGAAAATCCCTTAACACCGTAATCTAGATTTTATCATAGGCGTAATTAAGCAATTGTCGTCTTTCGATCCGATTGTATTTGTTCGAGATTTGTGATAATGAGTTTGGGATCGAGGCGACAGCCAGTCGCCGAACGTAGCCGCGGTCACGGGATGAACGCTTTGTATATCAAAGGTATGAAGTAATTCTGTACCCCTCCTTAAAAGAATTATTTCTGGCGACACGCGACAGTAAACATTCCAACGGTCTCTGTCCCGTGTCTCGTCTCTCGCAGACACTGTTCTTCGAGTAAGATGATTGCCAGACGTCGATGCGTCTCCGCAGTACATATTCAGCTAGCCTGAGGGCCCGTTATGAATCTTAAGATTTAGTTGGCTAAAGTCCTTCAGACAGTAAAACAATCTTTGTCCCAGGTACGGGAAGATAGGAGAGACCTATTTTTCAACGAACGCCGTCTCCCACGAGCAACATTCCCCCGAGAGCGGCTAGCATCTTTTTCTAACCACCGATATGGAGATTGACCAATTAGCAGCAACGCCATTTTCCCGCACCTTCTAAACGAAGGCTATCCTCGACGAATCCGAGGATCTCGTGTCCTTGGACACACCCAATCATAGTTTTCCTCTGCAGCATCATCGCGACGGAATGTCATTCTCTCGTGAGGTCGTATTAGCGAGTTACTTAGCGTCTGCACGCTCGGTGTATATTCCACGTTTTAACAAAGAGTCCGACTTAGATTTTGTGAGCATGTTCATCCATAATCCCGTTGACCGCGGATTCGTTATCGAACCTAGGATCATGGTCATTAGTTTCTCGAGTATCGAATTACCACGGTTACTTGTCCAATTCTATAATAATCGCATTTGCACTAGTCAATGTCTTCTATATTGCATAACGACAATGTGTAACCCAAACAAAGATTCGTTTGACGCCCCTAACCCCAATTCTAATGGAAACCCGACATATACGTATGAAAATACATGCACACGCGGGCGAACTGACCAGCTCTCTCACCCGGAAGCGGAACTCGCAGTCCACCGTGACGAGCAGCACATATATATGCCTCTATTCTCAGTCAGGCCGTCAGTCGTGCTCGCGGAACAGTGGAAGCAACATGGAGATTTTTAGATCTCTATTACGCATCGTTGGTCTGTTCGTGCCAAGCAAGGTAGATATCATTTCCGAACTACCACTGGAGATTTCGCACTTGATACTTCGAAGATTGGATCCCCCGACCCTGCAGAGCGCCGCGCTTGTCTCGCGCAAATGGTTGAACGTATGTAGATCGGACAAGTGTCTACGACGGACAGCAAGACGTCACATGCGACATACGAGAAAGCGAGTCAGGAAAGAGTTTCTCGGGCCAGCAGCCACGAAAGCTGCCAACCAAGAATCAAGAAGTAGAGTACGTGGTGGACGGAACCTAAGACGCGAAGTAAGCTTATCCGGTGCTCGTACGGCGGTCGTCGTTGGAAGGATACGTGGTCCTCCGAAAATTTCGAAGCGAAATCGTCCCATCGATGTTGGATCACAAAAATGTATTAGATTCTAATTGATAGTATGTACCTTAATTTGACTGCTTGCTTTTGCGAGAACGTGAAAGGGACTTGTCCGGCGAAAACGATTCAGAAATGTAGCGTAAATCTTGAAATAAAATGATTCCATTGAGACGGCAATTTGTTTCATATGCACCAATATTCTGACGAAATGTCGACAATGTATCTTACATTGACGCTGCGTCGTGCAGTGCGTTACATTCTGTTGAGATATGTGTAATTTTCTGTGCTGGACTTGGTTAAATGCGTAGTAGAGATACTTGTATGTGAGTGTCGATGTGTGGAGGTATGTGTGTGTACTGCTTCCCGAAAAACGGATGACTGGAAACTAGTCAGTCGGTTTAGAGTCGGTTAAGAGTCGGGTATGGAAGAAAGTATGAATCGATGAATATATTAGGAATCGTCCATGGAATAAATATATTACTATTTTAATATGAATCGTTAATGTAAATTTAGTGTTCCTATAAAATTATCTCGGCTCCAAAGATCCAGAACTTTCAACACATTCGTCCCGTTAAAGTAGAATACTACATGTATCGTAACAGGTACATTATTGAATATTCATTTGAACGTATCACCGCTGCTATTGGAGATTGGGCGCTGATTAGGCGTGAGATGTACTTCTCATTTGCTGCCAGATACAGCGCAAATCAGCCGGTTCGCACTATGTCAACTCTTTGCCCTTCGAACACATTATAATTGCAGTTCTGCATATTCCGGCTTCAATTTCCATTTGGACGTATTTACGCATGCTATTGGTGATATATCTACAATTCGACTCGCGTTATAATCCACAATTTCTGCCAAATACAGCACAAATCTGCCCGTTTTTGCTATGTCAATTCTGGGCCCCGTCAATTCCACCCCAACTGCAGATTCGCAAATTAAGCATTAAATATTCTATTGAACGTATCTCCGCTGCTACTGGTGGTATCACGACAATTCGATGCGCGTTATACTCCACATTTGCTGCCAAATACAGCAGACCTGCACCAGCTTACATTATGTCAACTCGGTTCTAGTTCAAATCCAATGATATTGCAGTACTGCATATTCAGGATCGAAAATTCCATTGAACGTTTCTACACTGCCATTGGTGCTATCTCGACAACGCCATGTGTGTTATACTCCACATTTGCTGCCAAATACAGGGCACGTCAACCGGTTTGCGCATTGTCAATGCTGTGTCCTGTCAAATACAGCGTTATTGCCATTTTGGAGATTCTGCCGGAAATATTCAATTGAACGTATCTCTGATTCCATTTGAAACATGTCCTCAGTTCAATCCGCGAAATACTATACATTTGCTGCTGAATACAGCGCACCTGCTCCTGAATGCATTATGTCAAGTCGGGTCGAGGTCAAGTCCAATGTTATATCAGTACTGCATATTCAGGCTTCAATATTCAATTTAACGCATCTCCGCTGTTATTGGTAATATGTCCACAATTCGATGCGCGTTCTTCTCCAAATTTCCTGCCAAATACAGCGCACATCGTTCGGTTTACGCCATGTCAAGTCTGGGCCCTGTCAAGTACAGCGTTACTGCAATTTTGCAGATTCTGCCTGAAATATTCAATTGAACGTATCAGCGTTTCCATTTGAGATATTTCGACAATTCGATCCGCGTTGTACCGTACATTTGCTGCCAAAGACAGCGCACATCAACCGGGTTGCGCAATGTCAACTCTGTACTTGGGATACATATGTATTTGGGTGTTTGGGATATTTAGGCTTCAGTATGCAATTAATCGTATCTCCTCTGATATTGGTGGTATGTCGTAAATTCGATGCGCGTTGTACTCCTCATTCGCTGCAAAATTCAGCGCCAATCAGCCGGTTTTTGCAATGTCAACCCTGGTCCCTGCCAAAACATTTGTAATTGCAGTTTTGCATATTTAGGCTTCAGTATTCAATTAAACGCATCTCCGCTGATATTGGTGGCACGTCAACAATTCGATGCGCATTATACTCCACATTTGCTGCCAAATACAGCGCACCTGCTCCTGTTTTCATTACGTGAACTCCGGTCGAGGACAAATCCAATGTTATTCCAGTTCTGCATATTCAGGATTCAATATTCTATTGAACGTATCTCCGTTGCCATTGGTGATATCTCGAAAACTCGTTGCTCACTACGCAGCACAATTGCAGCCAAATGCAGCGCACACCAGCCTGTTTGCGGTATGTCAGCTCAGGCCCCTGCCAAATTCGTTATAATTGCGGTTTCACACATTTAGGCTTAAATATTCAATTGCATGTGTCTCCGCTGCTATTGGTGGTATGTCGACAATTCGATGCGCGTTATACTCCTCATTCGCTGCCAAACACGGCGCTCATCAACCGTTTTGCACAATGTCAACTCTGTGTCCTGTCCAATCCACGGTAATTGCCGTTTTGGAGATTCTACCGGAAATATTCAATTGAACGTATCTCCCATTCCACTGGACATATGACAACAATTCGATGCGCACTATACCCCACATTTGTCACATACAACCCACATCAATCGGTTTGCGCAATGTCATCTCTGTATCCTGTCGAATCCATTGTAGTTGCACTTTGGCATATTTAGGCTTATCTATTCGATTATACGTATCACCGCTGGTATTGGTGGTATGTTGACAGTTCGATGCGTGTTATTGTCAAGGTAAAGAGATGATTCGGAAATATGAATAATTTACTTTATTTCACACACAACTGCTATACATATGTCGGAGATGAAAGTACATCGGAGCCTTCCCTTTGGAACCTGGGGAAAATCCCTTAACACCGTAATCTAGATTTTATCATAGGCGTAATTAAGCAATTGTCGTCTTTCGATCCGATTGTATTTGTTCGAGATTTGTGATAATGAGTTTGGGATCGAGGCGACAGCCAGTCGCCGAACGTAGCCGCGGTCACGGGATGAACGCTTTGTATATCAAAGGTATGAAGTAATTCTGTTAGGAAAGTGATACATTTACACTGTACATGAGAGTGTGTGTGTAAGCGTTAGAGGGTGTCCTGGTCTGAGTTGAGACAATGTCGTCGTAAAGAAGCATCTGGAAGAGTCGGTTGGCGACAAGCGTGCGTGCAAGACGTTCTTCAGAGTGTAATATAGATGTATAGCTGTTGTGTGTGAAATAAAGTCAGTTATTTGTATTTCCAAATCCTCTGATTTCCTTAACATGGTAGCAGAGCGTGGTTTATAGTTTTGCAAGATATTTAGTGCGTGTTTTTTCAATCTTGCGAGTTAGTTCGAGTGAGTTTCAATAAGGGAAGAAACGTTCAAAGAAAGAAGAGAAAAGATATACTTCGAGCACGTGGGAACGCTTGAGTAAGATATAAGGAATCAATTAAAATGGAGAGATCGGAAATCATGATACCTAAATTCGATGGTGAGGATTATGGAATGTGGAAGCAAAGAATTACGATGTTTCTCAAGTATAAGGAATGTGATATTGTTATAACAAGAATGAAGAACGAAAGAGACAATGAAGACTGGGACAAAAAGGATTTGAAAGCAATAAATATAATTTATAGTGCAATATCGAGTGGACAATTGGAGTATGTTAGGGAAGAAAAAACGGCGTATGAAATAGTAAAAAAGTTCGATGAAATGTACTTGAAAGAGTCGACGGCACTACAGATTGTGTGCAGAAGGAGATTGGAAAAGATAAGACTGGATAACTACGGTGATTCAGCATCGTTTTTCAGAGATTTCGAAAAATTAACAAATGAATTAAAAAGTGCGGGCGCACAAGTGAGTGAGAGGGAAAAACTAAATTACATGCTGAATACGTTACCCGAAGAATACAGCTACATAGCGGACATAATAGATGCATTGAAAGAAGAGGATCAAACGGTAGCGTATGTGAAAAATAAAATTGAAATGGCGGAGAAGAAAAATAAGTCCAATCGTGGAGAAAGGCAAACCAACGCCTTTTCTGCAAAAAAGGAAGGATGCTTCAAATGTGGAAGATTAGGACACTTTGCAAGAGAGTGTCAAAATGGCGTCCAAGCGGGAAGCAGTAACGGCTATAGGCATGGGCCAACACGTGGTCGCAGCAGAGGACAAGGATACAAAGGCAATACGAGCAGGGGACGTGGAAACTTCCATCGTCAATCAACAACCGGCACGGGCGAGCATGGAATCTCAAGAGCAGGCACATGGATAGCAACGGCGCACGCAGCACACAACAGCGAGACGAATGAGATAAGTGAGAAGGAAATAATGTGGCTATTAGATAGCGGTTGTACCGATCACATAATTAATGACAAATTATTTTGATAAATCTATCGACCTAAAAGAACCGGTAAATATATATTTAGGCGATAATAGACCGATAAAAGCGACAAAAGTTGGGAATGTTATAAGTTATTTTGAAGCTTTCGGAAAACAAAACAAAATAAATATGAGGAAAGTATTTTACGCGAAAGAAATGTCCGCAAATTTGATTAGTTTAGGTAAACTAACAGACAATAAGAATACGGTTATTTCCAAAGGAAATATTGCGAAAGTAATAGATGAGGATAATAAACTTACAGCTGTCGCGTTCAAAGAGAATGGGACATATAGAATAAAAAGTATATTGAAAGGGAAGAAGCACTTAGTAAACAGCGCCGAACGTAGTGGTATGAGTAAAAAGGAAAGATGGCATAGGATGCTAGGACACGTAAATTTTAAATACTTAAAGATTTTGGGTAAAGAGCAGCTAGTGACTGGCATACCGAATGAATTTGAAAAGGAACTTTTGAAATGTAGGGTGTGTATAGAAAGCAAAATGCATAACTTACCTTTCAAAAATAATCGAACTAAGGCTAGGGAAATAATGGAAATTATTCATACGGACGTATGTGGTCCCTTTAAGACTACCGGATTGAATGGAGAAAAATATTTTATTTCATTTATCGATGATTATAGTAAAATAGCTAGGATCTATTGTATAAAATCAAAGGATGAGGTCTTTGATTCTTTCGTACAGTTCGTAAATGAAGCCGAAAATTTAACGGGCAAGAGGTTAAAAATATTAAGATGCGATAATGGTAAAGAATATTTAAATAATCGAATTTATAAATTTGCTAGGGATAAAGGTATAAGAATAAATAATTGTCCAACATACGTACATGAATTAAACGGGACAGCGGAAAGGTATAATAGAACAGTGATGGACATGGCGCGTTGCTTGTTAGCGGAAGCGAAAGTACATAAAAAGTACTGGCCGGAAATAGTTTGTACAGCGGTATACTTGAAAAATCGAATATTAGCGAATACTATAGAGAGAAAGACACCTTTTGAAATATTTTTCGGGAGAAAACCAAGTGTTAAAAATCTACATCTATATGGAAGTAAAGTTTTTGTAAGAAGGCCAGAACAAAAAAGAGTTTCCAAATGGGACAAGAAGGCAGATATGGGAATTCTATTAGGATATAGTGAAGTAGGATACAGAGTCTTATTAGGTGGGAAAATAACAATAGCTAGACATGTAGAGGTCATAGAGACAGACACTAAATGTATCGGTTATGAGGAAAATTCATTAGAGGCAGATAGAAATGATAGCGAAGATAATTATTCATTGGATGGTATGGATAAGGAAGAGTTAGAAGGTAGGGAAGATGAAAATGATAGTAGTACTGAAAGCTCAAACATTAAGTATTCAGTAATACATTCAGTATTAAGAAAACTCCAGTAAGGTATCCAGAAAAGGAAAATATTCGCGAGATTCATGCAAATTATTGTAAAATAGATATCCCTCGTACATTTGAGGAGGCGATTTGTTGCGAAAATAATGAAGATTGGAAACAGGCTATGGATAAGGAAATAGAATGTCTCTATAAGAATAAAACTTGGAAATTGGTAGAAAGGGTAAAAGGCAAAGAAGTATTAGATGTAAAATGGGTTTACACGAAAAAATCAAAGGACAGGTATAAGGCTAGATTAGTAGTAAGGGGGTTTCAACAAAGAAACGTAGCCGATGACATATATTCTCCAGTAGCGAGTAATCAGACCTTTAAAATATTGTTATCATATTGTTGTCAAAATGGATTAATAATTGAGCAAATGGATGTAGAAACTGCCTTTTTAAATGGTGAAGTAACCTCGGAGGTATATGTAAATCAACCAAAGGGATATGCGGACGGAACGAATAGAGTTTGTAAATTATCGAAAGCGCTTTATGGGTTAAAAGAAAGTCCGAGGGACTGGTATGAGTGTTTTGATAGGTATGTGACGAGATTAGGTTTTAAGAAGAATAATGTAGAATTGTGCTTATATACTTATGGAGAGGGAGAAAATGTTGTTTATTTGTTAATATACGTAGACGATTTGCTGATTTGTAGTAAAAACAAAGGGAAGATACAAAGTGTAAAAAAATTATTAACTGATAAATTTGAAATGAAAGATTTAGGTGAAGTAAAAGAATATCTTGGAATAAATATAGACTATGATTATTTAAAAAAGGAAATGAGATTAAGCCAAAAGAAATACATAGAATCATTAGTAAACAAATATAAATTACATAATAGCAAATTGTATTGTACACCTATGGAGACCAACTTAAAAATTGAAAAAGCTGATATAAATAGAGAGGACATTGGATACAAGAATTTAATTGGCGCATTGCTGTATATTAGTGTAAATACCAGACCCGATATAAGTTATAGTGTGAATTATCTGAGTAGATTTCAAGATTGTTGTAACGAGACACATTTTAAATATGCTTTGCGAATACTGAAATATTTGTACCGGACTAGAGATTTAGGGCTACATTATAAAAGCAATGAAAAATGCGAAACGATAGACTGTTATGTGGACGCCGATTGGGCAGGAGATCATATAGATAGGAAATCGACTTCTGGGTATGTAATTAGATTGTATGGAAATGTAATTGGATGGAAGTCTAAAAAACAAAGGTGTGTGACAAAAGCCTCAACGTATGCAGAGTATGTAGCTCTATCGGAAGCGGTGAGCGAAGTAATGGCTATCAGAGAATTAATAAAAATCTTCGATGTAAATCTAGACGATAACCCTGTAAAAATTTATGAGGATAACTCTGGAGTAATGAGTATAGCAAAGTACGGAAATTTTACAAAAAATTCGAAACACATTGAAGTTCATTACCACTACGTTCACGAGTACGTAAAGGAAAATAAGATAAACATAATAAAAGTAAGTACAGAAGAAAACACTGCGGATATTTTTACGAAGGCTCTGTGTAGAGAGAAATTTGAAAGGTTTAGGTCATGGATGAATGTAAAATAAGAGAAATGTAAATAAAATTAAGTGTACAGTATAAATGTAAGGAGGCGTGTTAGGAAAGTGATACATTTACACTGTACATGAGAGTGTGTGTGTAAGCGTTAGAGGGTGTCCTGGTCTGAGTTGAGACAAAGTCGTCGTAAAGAAGCATCTGGAAGAGTCGGTTGGCGACAAGCGTGCGTGCAAGACGTTCTTCAGAGTGTAATATAGATGTATAGCTGTTGTGTGTGAAATAAAGTCAGTTATTTGTATTTCCAAATCCTCTGATTTCCTTAACAAATTCTGTACCCCTCCTTAAAAGAATTATTTCTGGCGACACGCGACAGTAAACATTCCAACGGTCTCTGTCCGTGTCTCGTCTCTCGCAGACACTGTTCTTCGAGTAAGATGATTGCCAGATGTCGATGCGTCTCCGCAGTACATATTCAGCTAGCCTGAGGGCCCGTTATGAATCTTAAGATTTAGTTGGCTAAAGTCCTTCAGACAGTCAAACAATCTTTGTCCCAGGTACGGGAAGATAGGAGAGACCTATTTTTCAACGAACGCCGTCTCCCACGAGCAACATTCCCCCGAGAGCGGCTAGCATCTTTTTCTAACCACCGATATGGAGATTGACCAATTAGCAGCAACGCCATTTTCCCGCACCTTCTAAACGAAGGCTATCCTCGACGAATCCGAGGATCTCGTGTCCTTAGACACACCCAATCATAGTTTTCCTCTGCAGCATCATCGCGACGGAATGTCATTCTCTCGTGAGGTCGTATTAGCGAGTTACTTAGCGTCTGCACGCTCGGTGGATATTCCACGTTTTAACAAAGAGTCCGACTTAGATTTTGTGAGCATGTTCATCCATAATCCCGTTGACCGCGGATTCGTTATCGAACCTAGGATCATGGTCATTAGTTTCTCGAGTATCGAATTACCACGGTTACTTGTCCAATTCTATAATAATCGCATTTGCACTAGTCAATGTCTTCTATATTGCATAACGACAATGTGTAACCCAAACGAAGATTCGTTTGACGCCCCTAACCCTAATTCTAATGGAAACCCGACATATACGTATGAAAATACATGCACACGCGGGCGAACTGACCAGCTCTCTCACCCGGAAGCGGAACTCGCAGTCCACCGTGACGAGCAGCACATATATATGCCTCGATTCTCAGTCAGGCCGTCAGTCGTGCTCGCGGAACAGTGGAAGCAACATGGAGATTTTTAGATCTCTATTACGCGTCGTTGGTCTGTTCGTGCCAAGCAAGGTAGATAACATTTCCGAACTACCACTGGAGATTTCGCACTTGATACTTCGAAGATTGGATCCCCCGACCCTGCAGAGCGCCGCGCTTGTCTCGCGCAAATGGTTGAACGTATGTAGATCGGACAAGTGTCTACGACGTGTCAAGACGTCACATGCGACATACGAGAAAGCGAGTCAGGAAAGAGTTTCTCGGGCCAGCAGCCACGAAAGCTGCCAACCAAGAATCAAGAAGTAGAGTACGTGGTGGACGGAACCTAAGACGCGAAGTAAGCTTATCCGCTGCTCGTACGGCGGTCGTCGTTGGAAGGATACGTGGTCCTCCGAAAATTTCGAAGCGAAATCGTCCCATCGATGTTGGATCACAAAAATGTATTATATTCTAATTGATAGTATGTACCTTAATTTGACTGCTTGCTTTTGCGAGAACGTGAAAGGGACTTGTCCGGCGAAAACGATTCAGAAATGTAGCGTAAATCTTGAAATAAAATGATTCCATTGAGACGGCAATTTGTTACAGATGCGCCAATATTCTGACGAAATGTCGACAATGTATCTTACATTGACGCTGCGTCGTGCAGTGCGTTACATTCTGTTGAGATATGTGTAATTTTCTGTGCTGGACATGGTTAAATGCGTAGTAGAGATACTTGTATGTGAGTGTCGATGTGTGGAGGTATGTGTGTGTACTGCTTCCCGAAAAATGGATGACTGGAAACTAGTCAGTCGGTTTAGAGTCGGTTAAGAGTCGGGTATGGAAGAAAGTATGAATCGATGAATATATTAGGAATCGTCCATGGAATAAATATATTACTATTTTAATATGAATCGTTAATGTAAATTTAGTGTTCCTATAAAATTATCTCGGCTCCAAAGATCCAGAACTTTCAACACATTCGTCCCGTTAAAGTAGAATACTACATGTATCGTAACAGGTACATTATTGAATATTCATTTGAACGTATCACCGCTGCTATTGGAGATTGGGCGCTGATTAGGCGTGAGATGTACTTCTCATTTGCTGCCAGATACAGCGCAAATCAGCCGGTTCGCACTATGTCAACTCTTTGCCCTGTCGAATACATTATAATTGCAGTTCTGCATATTCCGGCTTCAATTTCCATTTGGACGTATTTACGCATGCTATTGGTGATATATCTACAATTCGACTCGCGTTATAATCCACAATTTCTGCCAAATACAGCACAAATCTGCCCGTTTTTGCTATGTCAATTCTGGGCCCCGTCAATTCCACCCCAACTGCAGATTTGCAAATTAAGCATTAAATATTCTATTGAACGTATCTCCGCTGCTACTGGTGGTATCACGACAATTCGATGCGCGTTATACTCCACATTTGCTGCCAAATACAGCAGACCTGCACCAGCTTACATTATGTCAACTCGGTTCTAGTTCAAATCCAATGATATTGCAGTACTGCATATTCAGGATCGAAAATTCCATTGAACGTTTCTACACTGCCATTGGTGCTATCTCGACAACGCCATGTGTGTTATACTCCACATTTGCTGCCAAATACAGGGCGCATCAACCGGTTTGCGCATTGTCAATGCTGTGTCCTGTCAAATACAGCGTTATTGCCATTTTGGAGATTCTGCCGGAAATATTCAATTGAACGTATCTCTGATTCCATTTGAAACATGTCCACAGTTCAATCCGCGAAATACTATACATTTGCTGCTGAATACAGCGCACCTGCTCCTGAATGCATTATGTCAAGTCGGGTCGAGGTCAAGTCCAATGTTATATCAGTACTGCATATTCAGGCTTCAATATTCAATTTAACGCATCTCCGCTGTTATTGGTAATATGTCCACAATTCGATGCGCGTTCTTCTCCAAATTTCCTGCCAAATACAGCGCACATCGTACGGTTTACGCCATGTCAAGTCTGGGCCCTGTCAAGTACAGCGTTACTGCAATTTTGCAGATTCTGCCTGAAATATTCAATTGAACGTATCAGCGTTTCCATTTGAGATATTTCGACAATTCGATCCGCGTTGTACCGTACATTTGCTGCCAAAGACAGCGCACATCAACCGGGTTGCGCAATGTCAACTCTGTACTTGGGATACATATGTATTTGGGTGTTTGGGATATTTAGGCTTCAGTATGCAATTAATCGTATCTCCTCTGATATTGGTGGTATGTCGTAAATTCGATGCGCGTTGTACTCCTCATTCGCTGCAAAATTCAGCGCCAATCAGCCGGTTTTTGCAATGTCAACCCTGGTCCCTGCCAAAACAATTGTAATTGCAGTTTTGCATATTTAGGCTTCAGTATTCAATTAAACGTATCTCCGCTGATATTGGTGGCACGTCAACAATTCGATGCGCACTATACTCCACATTTGCTGCCAAATACAGCGCACCTGCTCCTGTTTTCATTACGTGAACTCCGGTCGAGGACAAATCCAATGTTATTCCAGTTCTGCATATTCAGGATTCAATATTCTATTGAACGTATCTCCGTTGCCATTGGTGATATCTCGAAAACTCGTTGCTCACTACGCAGCACAATTGCAGACAAATGCAGCGCACACCAGCCTGTTTGCGGTATGTCAGCTCAGGCCCCTGCCAAATTCATTATAATTGCGGTTTCACACATTTAGGCTTAAATATTCAATTGCATGTGTCTCCGCTGCTATTGGTGGTATGTCGACAATTCGATGCGCGTTATACTCAACATTCGCTGCCAAACACGGCGCACATCAACCGTTTTGCACAATGTCAACTCTGTGTCCTGTCCAATCCACGGTAATTGCCGTTTTGGAGATTCTACCGGAAATATTCAATTGAACGTATCTCCCATTCCACTGGAGATATGACAACAATTCGATGCGCACTATACCCCACATTTGTCACATACAACCCACATCAATCGGTTTGCGCAATGTCATCTCTGTATCCTGTCGAATCCATTGTAGTTGCACTTTGGCATATTTAGGCTTACCTATTCAATTATACGTATCACCGCTGGTATTGGTGGTATGTTGACAGTTCGATGCGTGTTATTGTCAAGGTAAAGAGATGATTCGGAAATATAAATAATTTACTTTATTTCACACACAACTGCTATACATATGTCGGAGATGAAAGTACATCGGAGCCTTCCCTTTGGAACCTGGGGAAAATCCCTTAACACCGTAATCTAGATTTTATCATAGGCGTAATTAAGCAATTGTCGTCTTTCGATCCGATTGTATTTGTTCGAGATTTGTGATAATGAGTTTGGGATCGAGGCGACAGCCAGTCGCCGAACGTAGCCGCGGTCACGGGATGAACGCTTTGTATATCAAAGGTATGAAGTAATTCTGTACCCCTCCTTAAAAGAATTATTTCTGGCGACACGCGACAGTAAACATTCCAACGGTCTCTGTCCCGTGTCTCGTCTCTCGCAGACACTGTTCTTCGAGTAAGATGATTGCAGGGATGTCGATGCGTCTCCGCAGTACATATTCAGCTAGCCTGAGGGCCCGTTATGAATCTTAAGATTTAGTTGGCTAAAGTCCTTCAGACAGTCAAACAATCTTTGTCCCAGGTACGGGAAGATAGGAGAGACCTATTTTTCAACGAACGCCGTCTCCCACGAGCAACATTCCCACGAGAGCGGCTAGCATCTTTTTCTAACCACCGATATGGAGATTGACCAATTAGCAGCAACGCCATTTTCCCGCACCTTCTAAACGAAGGCTATCCTCGACGAATCCGAGGATCTCGTGTCCTTAGACACACCCAATCATAGTTTTCCTCTGCAGCATCATCGCGACGGAATGTCATTCTCTCGTGAGGTCGTATTAGCGAGTTACTTAGCGTCTGCACGCTCGGTGGATATTCCACGTTTTAACAAAGAGTCCGACTTAGATTTTGTGAGCATGTTCATCCATAATCCCGTTGACCGCGGATTCGTTATCGAACCTAGGATCATGGTCATTAGTTTCTCGAGTATCGAATTACCACGGTTACTTTTCCAATTCTATAATAATCGCATTTGCACTAGTCATTGTCTTCTATATTGCATAACGACAATGTGTAACCCAAACGAAGATTCGTTTGACGCCCCTAACCCTAATTCTAATGGAAACCCGACATGTACGTATGAAAATACATGCACACGCGGGCGAACTGACCAGCTCTCTCACCCGGAAGCGGAACTCGCAGTCCACCGTGACGAGCAGCACATATATATGCCTCGATTCTCAGTCAGGCCGTCAGTCGTGCTCGCGGAACAGTGGAAGCAACATGGAGATTTTTAGATCTCTATTACGCGTCGTTGGTCTGTACGTGCCAAGCAAGGTAGATAACATTTCCGAACTACCACTGGAGATTTCGCACTTGATACTTCGAAGATTGGATCCCCCGACCCTGCAGAGCGCCGCGCTTGTCTGGCGCAAATGGTTGAACGTATGTAGATCGGACAAGTGTCTACGACGGACAGCAAGACGTCACATGCGACATACGAGAAAGCGAGTCAGGAAAGAGTTTCTCGGGCCAGCAGCCACGAAAGCTGCCAACCAAGAATCAAGAAGTAGAGTACGTGGTGGACGGAACCTAAGACGCGAAGTAAGCTTATCCGCTGCTCGTACGGCGGTCGTCGTTGGAAGGATACGTGGTCCTCCGAAAATTTCGAAGCGAAATCGTCCCATCGATGTTGGATCACAAAAATGTATTATATTCTAATTGATAGTATGTACCTTAATTTGACTGCTTGCTTTTGCGAGAACGTGAAAGGGACTTGTCCGGCGAAAACGATTCAGAAATGTAGCGTAAATCTTGAAATAAAATGATGCCATTGAGACGGCAATCTGTTTCAGATGCGCCAATATTCTGACGAAATGTCGACAATGTATCTTACATTGACGCTGCGTCGTGCAGTGCGTTACATTCTGTTGAGATATGTGTAATTTTCTGTGCTGGACTTGGTTAAATGCGTAGTAGAGATACTTGTATGTGAGTGTCGATGTGTGGAGGTATGTGTGTGTACTGCTTCCCGAAAAACGGATGACTGGAAACTAGTCAGTCGGTTTAGAGTCGGTTAAGAGTCGGGTATGGAAGAAAGTATGAATCGATGAATATATTAGGAATCGTCCATGGAATAAATATATTACTATTTTAATATGAATCGTTAATGTAAATTTAGTGTTCCTATAAAATTATCTCGGCTCCAAAGATCCAGAACTTTCAACACATTCGTCCCGTTAAAGTAGAATACTACATGTATCGTAACAGGTACATTATTGAATATTCATTTGAACGTATCACCGCTGCTATTGGAGATTGGGCGCTGATTAGGCGTGAGATGTACTTCTCATTTGCTGCCAGATACAGCGCAAATCAGCCGGTTCGCACTATGTCAACTTTTTGCCCTGTCGAATACATTATAATTGCAGTTCTGCATATTCCGGCTTCAATTTCCATTTGGACGTATTTACGCATGCTATTGGTGATATATCTACAATTCGACTCGCGTTATAATCCACAATTTCTGCCAAATACAGCACAAATCTGCCCGTTTTTGCTATGTCAATTCTGGGCCCCGTCAATTCCACCCCAACTGCAGATTTGCAAATTAAGCATTAAATATTCTATTGAACGTATCTCCGCTGCCACTGGTGGTATCACGACAATTCGACGCGCGTTATACTCCACATTTGCTGCCAAATACAGCAGACCTGCACCAGCTTACATTATGTCAACTCGGTTCTAGTTCAAATCCAATGATATTGCAGTACTGCATATTCAGGATCGAAAATTCCATTGAACGTTTCTACACTGCCATTGGTGCTATCTCGACAACGCCATGTGTGTTATACTCCACATTTGCTGCCAAATACAGGGCGCATCAACCGGTTTGCGCATTGTCAATGCTGTGTCCTGTCAAATACAGCGTTATTGCCATTTTGGAGATTCTGCCGGAAATATTCAATTGAACGTATCTCTGATTCCATTTGAAACATGTCCACAGTTCAATCCGCGAAATACTATACATTTGCTGCTGAATACAGCGCACCTGCTCCTGAATGCATTATGTCAAGTCGGGTCGAGGTCAAGTCCAATGTTATATCAGTACTGCATATTCAGGCTTCAATATTCAATTTAACGCATCTCCGCTGTTATTGGTAATATGTCCACAATTCGATGCGCGTTCTTCTCCAAATTTCCTGCCAAATACAGCGCACATCGTTCGGTTTACGCCATGTCAAGTCTGGGCCCTGTCAAGTACAACGTTACTGCAATTTTGCAGATTCTGCCTGAAATATTCAATTGAACGTATCAGCGTTTCCATTTGAGATATTTCGACAATTCGATCCGCGTTGTACCGTACATTTGCTGCCAAAGACAGCGCGCATCAACCGGGTTGCGCAATGTCAACTCTGTACTTGGGATACATATGTATTTGGGTGTTTGGAATATTTAGGCTTCAGTATGCAATTAATCGTATCTCCTCTGATATTGGTGGTATGTCGTAAATTCGATGCGCGTTGTACTCCTCATTCGCCGCAAAATTCAGCGCCAATCAGCCGGTTTTTGCAATGTCAACCCTGGTCCCTGCCAAAACATTTGTAATTGCAGTTTTGCATATTTAGGCTTCAGTATTCAATTAAACGTATCTCCGCTGATATTGGTGGCACGTCAACAATTCGATGCGCATTATACTCCACATTTGCTGCCAAATACAGCGCACCTGCTCCTGTTTTCATTACGTGAACTCCGGTCGAGGACAAATCCAATGTTATTCCAGTTCTGCATATTCAGGATTCAATATTCTATTGAACGTATCTCCGTTGCCATTGGTGATATCTCGAAAACTCGTTGCTCACTACGCAGCACAATTGCAGCCAAATGCAGCGCGCACCAGCCTGTTTGCGGTATGTCAGCTCAGGCCCCTGCCAAATTCATTATAATTGCGGTTTCACACATTTAGACTTAAATATTCAATTGCATGTGTCTCCGCTGCTACTGGTGGTATGTCGACAATTCGATGCGCGTTATACTCCTCATTCGCTGCCAAACACGGCGCACATCAACCGTTTTGCACAATGTCAACTCTGTGTCCTGTCCAATCCACGGTAATTGCCGTTTTGGAGATTCTACCGGAAATATTCAATTGAACGTATCTCCCATTCCACTGGAGATATGACAACAATTCGATGCGCAATATACCCCACATTTGTCACATACAACCCACATCAATCGGTTTGCGCAATGTCATCTCTGTATCCTGTCGAATCCATTGTAGTTGCACTTTGGCATATTTAGGCTTATCTATTCAATTATACGTATCACCGCTGGTATTGGTGGTATGTTGACAGTTCGATGCGTGTTATTGTCAAGGTAAAGAGATGATTCGGAAATATAAATAATTTACTTTATTTCACACACAACTGCTATACATATGTCGGGGATGAAAGTACATCGGAGCCTTCCCTTTGGAACCTGGGGAAAATCCCTTAACACCGTAATCTAGATTTTATCATAGGCGTAATTAAGCAATTGTCGTCTTTCGATCCGATTGTATTTGTTCGAGATTTGTGATAATGAGTTTGGGATCGAGGCGACAGCCAGTCGCCGAACGTAGCCGCGGTCACGGGATGAACGCTTTGTATATCAAAGGTATGAAGTAATTCTGTACCCCTCCTTAAAAGAATTATTTCTGGCGACACGCGACAGTAAACATTCCAACGGTCTCTGTCCCGTGTCTCGTCTCTCGCAGACACTGTTCTTCGAGTAAGATGATTGCCAGATGTCGATGCGTCTCCGCAGTATATATTCAGCTAGCCTGAGGGCCCGTTATGAATCTTAAGATTTAGTTGGCTAAAATCCTTCAGACAGTCAAACAATCTTTGTCCCAGGTACGGGAAGATAGGAGAGACCTATTTTTCAACGAACGCCGTCTCCCACGAGCAACATTCCCCCGAGAGCGGCTAGCATCTTTTTCTAACCACCGATATGGAGATTGACCAATTAGCAGCAACGCCATTTTCCCGCACCTTCTAAACGAAGGCTATCCTCGACGAATCCGAGGATCTCGTGTCCTTAGACACACCCAATCATAGTTTTCCTCTGCAGCATCATCGCGACGGAATGTCATTCTCTCGTGAGGTCGTATTAGCGAGTTACTTAGCGTCTGCACGCTCGGTGGATATTCCACGTTTTAACAAAGAGTCCGACTTAGATTTTGCGAGCATGTTCATCCATAATCCCGTTGACCGCGGATTCGTTATCGAACCTAGGATCATGGTCATTAGTTTCTCGAGTATCGAATTACCACGGTTACTTGTCCAATTCTATAATAATCGCATTTGCACTAGTCAATGTCTTCTATATTGCATAACGACAATGTGTAACCCAAACGAAGATTCGTTTGACGCCCCTAACCCTAATTCTAATGGAAACCCGACATATACGTATGAAAATACATGCACACGCGGGCGAACTGACCAGCTCTCTCACCCGGAAGCGGAACTCGCAGTCCACCGTGACGAGCAGCACATATATATGCCTCGATTCTCAGTCAGGCCGTCAGTCGTGCTCGCGGAACAGTGGAAGCAACATGGAGATTTTTAGATCTCTATTACGCGTCGTTGGTCTGTTCGTGCCAAGCAAGGTAGATATCATTTCCGAACTACCACTGGAGATTTCGCACTTGATACTTCGAAGATTGGATCCCCCTACCCTGCAGAGCGCCGCGCTTGTCTCGCGCAAATGGTTGAACGTATGTAGATCGGACAAGTGTCTACGACGGACAGCAAGACGTCACATGCGACATACGAGAAAGCGAGTCAGGAAAGAGTTTCTCGGGCCAGCAGCCACGAAAGCTGCCAACCAAGAATCAAGAAGTAGAGTACGTGGTGGACGGAACCTAAGACGCGAAGTAAGCTTATCCGCTGCTCGTACGGCGGTCGTCGTTGGAAGGATACGTGGTCCTCCGAAAATTTCGAAGCGAAATCGTCCCATCGATGTTGGATCACAAAAATGTATTAGATTCTAATTGATAGTATGTACCTTAATTTGACTGCTTGCTTTTGCGAGAACGTGAAAGGGACTTGTCCGGCGAAAACGATTCAGAAATGTAGCGTAAATCTTGAAATAAAATGATTCCATTGAGACGGCAATTTGCTTCAGATGCACCAATATTCTGACGAAATGTCGACAATGTATCTTACATTGACGCTGCGTCGTGCAGTGCGTTACATTCTGTTGAGATATGTGTAATTTTCTGTGCTGGACTTAGTTAAATGCGTAGTAGAGATACTTGTATGTGAGTGTCGATGTGTGGAGGTATGTGTGTGTACTGCTTCCCGAAAAACGGATGACTGGAAACTAGTCAGTCGGTTTAGAGTCGGTTAAGAGTCGGGTATGGAAGAAAGTATGAATCGATGAATATATTAGGAATCGTCCATGGAATAAATATATTACTATTTTAATATGAATCGTTAATGTAAATTTAGTGTTCCTATAAAATTATCTCGGCTCCAAAGATCCAGAAATTTCAACACATTCGTCCCGTTAAAGTAGAATACTACATGTATCGTAACAGGTACATTATTGAATATTCATTTGAACGTATCACCGCTGCTATTGGAGATTGGGCGCTGATTAGGCGTGAGATGTACTTCTCATTTGCTGCCAGATACAGCGCAAATCTGCCGGTTCGCACTATGTCAACTCTTTGCCCTGTCGAATACATTATAATTGCAGTTCTGCATATTCCGGCTTCAATTTCCATTTGGACGTATTTACGCATGCTATTGGTGATATATCTACAATTCGACTCGCGTTATAATCCACAATTTCTGCCAAATACAGCACAAATCTGCCCGTTTTTGCTATGTCAATTCTGGGCCCCGTCAATTCCACCCCAACTGCAGATTTGCAAATTAAGCATTAAATATTCTATTGAACGTATCTCCGCTGCTACTGGTGGTATCACGACAATTCGATGCGCGTTATACTCCACATTTGCTGCCAAATACAGCAGACCTGCACCAGCTTACATTATGTCAACTCGGTTCTAGTTCAAATCCAATGATATTGCAGTACTGCATATTCAGGATCGAAAATTCCATTGAACGTTTCTACACTGCCATTGGTGCTATCTCGACAACGCCATGTGTGTTATACTCCATACAGGGCTAAATACAGGGTAAATCCATGTACTAAATACAGGGCGCATCAACCGGTTTGCGCATTGTCAATGCTGTGTCCTGTCAAATACAGCGTTATTGCCATTTTGGAGATTCTGCCGGAAATATTCAATTGAACGTATCTCTGATTCCATTTGAAACATGTCCACAGTTCAATCCGCGAAATACTATACATTTGCTGCTGAATACAGCGCACCTGCTCCTGAATGCATTATGTCAAGTCGGGTCGAGGTCAAGTCCAATGTTATATCAGTACTGCATATTCAGGCTTCAATATTCAATTTAACGCATCTCCGCTGTTATTGGTAATATGTCCACAATTCGATGCGCGTTCTTCTCCAAATTTCCTGCCAAATACAGCGCACATCGTTCGGTTTACGCCATGTCAAGTCTGGGCCCTGTCAAGTACAGCGTTACTGCAATTTTGCAGATTCTGCCTGAAATATTCAATTGAACGTATCAGCGTTTCCATTTGAGATATTTCGACAATTCGATCCGCGTTGTACCGTACATTTGCTGCCAAAGACAGCGCACATCAATCGGTTTGCGCAATGTCATCTCTGTATCCTGTCGAATCCATTGTAGTTGCACTTTGGCATATTTAGGCTTATCTATTCAATTATACGTATCACCGCTGGTATTGGTGGTATGTTGACAGTTCGATGCGTGTTATTGTCAAGGTAAAGAGATGATTCGGAAATATAAATAATTTACTTTATTTCACACACAACTGCTATACATATGTCGGAGATGAAAGTACATCGGAGCCTTCCCTTTGGAACCTGGGGAAAATCCCTTAACACCGTAATCTAGATTTTATCATAGGCGTAATTAAGCAATTGTCGTCTTTCGATCCGATTGTATTTGTTCGAGATTTGTGATAATGAGTTTGGGATCGAGGCGACAGCCAGTCGCCGAACGTAGCCGCGGTCACGGGATGAACGCTTTGTATATCAAAGGTATGAAGTACTTCTGTTAGGAAAGTGATACATTTACACTGTACATGAGAGTGTGTGTGTAAGCGTTAGAGGGTGTCCTGGTCTGAGTTGAGACAAAGTCGTCGTAAAGAAGCATTTGGAAGAGTCGGTTGGCGACAAGCGTGCGTGCAAGACGTTCTTCAGAGTGTAATATAGATGTATAGCTGTTGTGTGTGAAATAAAGTCAGTTATTTGTATTTCCAAATTCTCTGATTTCCTTAACATGGTAGCAGAGCGTGGTTTATAGTTTTGCAAGATATTTAGTGCGTGTTTTTTCAATCTTGCGAGTTAGTTCGAGTGAGTTTCAATAAGGGAAGAAACGTTCAAAGAAAGAAGAGAAATGATATACTTCGAGCACGTGGGAACGCTTGAGTAAGATATAAGGAATCAATTAAAATGGAGAGATCGGAAATCATGATACCTAAATTCGATGGTGAGGATTATGGAATGTGGAAGCAAAGAATTACGATGTTTCTCAAGTATAAGGAATGTGATATTGTTATAACAAGAATGAAGAACGAAAGAGACAATGAAGACTGGGACAAAAAGGATTTGAAAGCAATAAATATAATTTATAGTGCAATATCGAATGGACAATTGGAGTATGTTAGGGAAGAAAAAACGGCGTATGAAATAGTAAAAAAGTTCGATGAAATGTACTTGAAAGAGTCGACGGCACTACAGATTGTGTGCAGAAGGAGATTGGAAAAGATAAGACTGGATAACTACGGTGATTCAGCATCGTTTTTCAGAGATTTCGAAAAATTAACAAATGAATTAAAAAGTGCGGGCGCACAAGTGAGTGAGAGGGAAAAACTAAATTACATGCTGAATACGTTACCCGAAGAATACAGCTACATAGCGGACATAATAGATGCATTGAAAGAAGAGGATCAAATGGTAGCGTATGTGAAAAATAAAATTGAAATGGCGGAGAAGAAAAATAAGTCCAATCGTGGAGAAAGGCAAACCAACGCCTTTTCTGCAAAAAAGGAAGGATGCTTCAAATGTGGAAGATTAGGACACTTTGCGAGAGAGTGTCAAAATGGCGTCCAAGCGGGAAGCAGTAACGGCTATAGGCATGGGCCAACACGTGGTCGCAGCAGAGGACAAGGATACAAAGGCAATACGAGCAGGGGACGTGGAAACTTCCATCGTCAATCAACAACCGGCACGGGCGAGCATGGAAACTCAAGAGCAGGCACATGGATAGCAACGGCGCACGCAGCACACAACAGCGAGACGAATGAGATAAGTGAGAAGGAAATAATGTGGCTATTAGATAGCGGTTGTACCGATCACATAATTAATGACATAAATTATTTTGATAAATCTATCGACCTAAAAGAACCGGTAAATATATATTTAGGCGATAATAGACCGATAAAAGCGACAAAAGTTGGGAATGTTATAAGTTATTTTGAAGCTTTCGGAAAACAAAATAAAATAAATATGAGGAAAGTATTTTACGCGAAAGAAATGTCCGCAAATTTGATTAGTTTAGGTAAACTAACAGACAATAAGAATACGGTTATTTCCAAAGGAAATATTGCGAAAGTAATAGATGAGGATAATAAACTTACAGCTGTCGCGTTCAAAGAGAATGGGACATATAGAATAAAAAGTATATTGAAAGGGAAGAAGCACTTAGTAAACAGCGCCGAACGTAGTGGTATGAGTAAAAAGGAAAGATGGCATAGGATGCTAGGACACGTAAATTTTAAATACTTAAAGATTTTGGGTAAAGAGCAGCTAGTGACTGGCATACCGAATGAATTTGAAAAGGAACTTTTGAAATGTAGGGTGTGTATAGAAAGCAAAATGCATAACTTACCTTTCAAAAATAATCGAACTAAGGCTAGGGAAATAATGGAAATTATTCATACGGACGTATGTGGTCCCTTTAAGACTACCGGATTGAATGGAGAAAAATATTTTATTTCATTTATCGATGATTATAGTAAAATAGCTAGGATCTATTGTATAAAATCAAAGGATGAGGTCTTTGATTCTTTCGTACAGTTCGTAAATGAAGCCGAAAATTTAACGGGCAAGAGGTTAAAAATATTAAGATGCGATAATGGTAAAGAATATTTAAATAATCGAATTTATAAATTTGCTAGGGATAAAGGTATAAGAATAAATAATTGTCCAACATACGTACATGAATTAAACGGGACAGCGGAAAGGTATAATAGAACAGTGATGGACATGGCGCGTTGCTTGTTAGCGGAAGCGAAAGTACATAAAAAGTACTGGCCGGAAATAGTTTGTACAGCGGTATACTTGAAAAATCGAATATTAGCGAATACTATAGAGAGAAAGACACCTTTTGAAATATTTTTCGGGAGAAAACCAAGTGTTAAAAATCTACATCTATATGGAAGTAAAGTTTTTGTAAGAAGGCCAGAACAAAAAAGAGTTTCCAAATGGGACAAGAAGGCAGATATGGGAATTCTATTAGGATATAGTGAAGTAGGATACAGAGTCTTATTAGGTGGGAAAATAACAATAGCTAGACATGTAGAGGTCATAGAGACAGACACTAAATGTATCGGTTATGAGGAAAATTCATTAGAGGCAGATAGAAATGATAGCGAAGATAATTATTCATTGGATGGTATGGATAAGGAAGAGTTAGAAGGTAGGGAAGATGAAAATGATAGTAGTACTGAAAGCTCAAACATTAAGTATTCAGTAATACATTCAGTATTAAGAAAACTCCAGTAAGGTATCCAGAAAAGGAAAATATTCGCGAGATTCATGCAAATTATTGTAAAATAGATATCCCTCGTACATTTGAGGAGGCGATTTGTTGCGAAAATAATGAAGATTGGAAACAGGCTATGGATAAGGAAATAGAATGTCTCTATAAGAATAAAACTTGGAAATTGGTAGAAAGGGTAAAAGGCAAAGAAGTATTAGATGTAAAATGGGTTTACACGAAAAAATCAAAGGACAGGTATAAGGCTAGATTAGTAGTAAGGGGGTTTCAACAAAGAAACGTAGCCGATGACATATATTCTCCAGTAGCGAGTAATCAGACCTTTAAAATATTGTTATCATATTGTTGTCAAAATGGATTAATAATTGAGCAAATGGATGTAGAAACTGCCTTTTTAAATGGTGAAGTAACCTCGGAGGTATATGTAAATCAACCAAAGGGATATGCGGACGGAACGAATAGAGTTTGTAAATTATCGAAAGCGCTTTATGGGTTAAAAGAAAGTCCGAGGGACTGGTATGAGTGTTTTGATAGGTATGTGACGAGATTAGGTTTTAAGAAGAATAATGTAGAATTGTGCTTATATACTTATGGAGAGGGAGAAAATGTTGTTTATTTGTTAATATACGTAGACGATTTGCTGATTTGTAGTAAAAACAAAGGGAAGATACAAAGTGTAAAAAAATTATTAACTGATAAATTTGAAATGAAAGATTTAGGTGAAGTAAAAGAATATCTTGGAATAAATATAGACTATGATTATTTAAAAAAGGAAATGAGATTAAGCCAAAAGAAATACATAGAATCATTAGTAAACAAATATAAATTACATAATAGCAAATTGTATTGTACACCTATGGAGACCAACTTAAAAATTGAAAAAGCTGATATAAATAGAGAGGACATTGGATACAAGAATTTAATTGGCGCATTGCTGTATATTAGTGTAAATACCAGACCCGATATAAGTTATAGTGTGAATTATCTGAGTAGATTTCAAGATTGTTGTAACGAGACACATTTTAAATATGCTTTGCGAATACTGAAATATTTGTACCGGACTAGAGATTTAGGGCTACATTATAAAAGCAATGAAAAATGCGAAACGATAGACTGTTATGTGGACGCCGATTGGGCAGGAGATCATATAGATAGGAAATCGACTTCTGGGTATGTAATTAGATTGTATGGAAATGTAATTGGATGGAAGTCTAAAAAACAAAGGTGTGTGACAAAAGCCTCAACGTATGCAGAGTATGTAGCTCTATCGGAAGCGGTGAGCGAAGTAATGGCTATCAGAGAATTAATAAAAATCTTCGATGTAAATCTAGACGATAACCCTGTAAAAATTTATGAGGATAACTCTGGAGTAATGAGTATAGCAAAGTACGGAAATTTTACAAAAAATTCGAAACACATTGAAGTTCATTACCACTACGTTCACGAGTACGTAAAGGAAAATAAGATAAACATAATAAAAGTAAGTACAGAAGAAAACACTGCGGATATTTTTACGAAGGCACTGTGTAGAGAGAAATTTGAAAGGTTTAGGTCATGGATGAATGTAAAATAAGAGAAATGTAAATAAAATTAAGTGTACAGTATAAATGTAAGGAGGCGTGTTAGGAAAGTGATACATTTACACTGTACATGAGAGTGTGTGTGTAAGCGTTAGAGGGTGTCCTGGTCTGAGTTGAGACAAAGTCGTCGTAAAGAAGCATCTGGAAGAGTCGGTTGGCGACAAGCGTGCGTGCAAGACGTTCTTCAGAGTGTAATATAGATGTATAGCTGTTGTGTGTGAAATAAAGTCAGTTATTTGTATTTCCAAATCCTCTGATTTCCTTAACAAATTCTGTACCCCTCCTTAAAAGAATTATTTCTGGCGACACGCGACAGTAAACATTCCAACGGTCTCTGTCCCGTGTCTCGTCTCTCGCAGACACTGTTCTTCGAGTAAGATGATTGCCAGATGTCGATGCGTCTCCGCAGTACATATTCAGCTAGCCTGAGGGCCCGTTATGAATCTTAAGATTTAGTTGGCTAAAGTCCTTCAGACAGTCAAACAATCTTTGTCCCAGGTACGGGAAGATAGGAGAGACCTATTTTTCAACGAACGCCGTCTCCCACGAGCAACATTCCCCCGAGAGCGGCTAGCATCTTTTTCTAACCACCGATATGGAGATTGACCAATTAGCAGCAACGCCATTTTCCCGCACCTTCTAAACGAAGGCTATCCTCGACGAATCCGAGGATCTCGTGTCCTTAGACACACCCAATCATAGTTTTCCTCTGCAGCATCATCGCGACGGAATGTCATTCTCTCGTGAGGTCGTATTAGCGAGTTACTTAGCGTCTGCACGCTCGGTGGATATTCCACGTTTTAGCAAAGAGTCCGACTTAGATTTTGTGAGCATGTTCATCCATAATCCCGTTGACCGCGGATTCGTTATCGAACCTAGGATCATGGTCATTAGTTTCTCGAGTATCGAATTACCACGGTTACTTGTCCAATTCTATAATAATCGCATTTGCACTAGTCAATGTCTTCTATATTGCATAACGACAATGTGTAACCCAAACGAAGATTCGTTTGACGCCCCTAACCCTAATTCTAATGGAAACCCGACATATACGTATGAAAATACATGCACACGCGGGCGAACTGACCAGCTCTCTCACCCGGAAGCGGAACTCGCAGTCCACCGTGACGAGCAGCACATATATATGCCTCGATTCTCAGTCAGGCCGTCAGTCGTGCTCGCGGAACAGTGGAAGCAACATGGAGATTTTTAGATCTCTATTACGCGTCGTTGGTCTGTTCGTGCCAAGCAAGGTAGATATCATTGCCGAACTACCACTGGAGATTTCGCACTTGATACTTCGAAGATTGGATCCCCCGACCCTGCAGAGCGCCGCGCTTGTCTCGCGCAAATGGTTGAACGTATGTAGATCGGACAAGTGTCTACGACGGACAGCAAGACGTCACATGCGACATACGAGAAAGCGAGTCAGGAAAGAGTTTCTCGGGTCAGCAGCCACGAAAGCTGCCAACCAAGAATCAAGAAGTAGAGTACGTGGTGGACGGAACCTAAGACGCGAAGTAAGCTTATCCGCTGCTCGTACGGCGGTCGTCGTTGGAAGGATACGTGGTCCTCCGAAAATTTCGAAGCGAAATCGTCCCATCGATGTTGGATCACAAAAATGTATTAGATTCTAATTGATAGTATGTACCTTAATTTGACTGCTTGCTTTTGCGAGAACGTGAAAGGGACTTGTCCGGCGAAAACGATTCAGAAATGTAGCGTAAATCTTGAAATAAAATGATTCCATTGAGACGGCAATTTGTTTCAGATGCACCAATATTCTGACGAAATGTCGACAATGTATCTTACATTGACGCTGCGTCGTGCAGTGCGTTACATTCTGTTGAGATATGTGTAATTTTCTGTGCTGGACTTGGTTAAATGCGTAGTAGAGATACTTGTATGTGAGTGTCGATGTGTGGAGGTATGTGTGTGTACTGCTTCCCGAAAAACGGATGACTGGAAACTAGTCAGTCGGTTTAGAGTCGGTTAAGAGTCGGGTATGGAAGAAAGTATGAATCGATGAATATATTAGGAATCGTCCATGGAATAAATATATTACTATTTTAATATGAATCGTTAATGTAAATTTAGTGTTCCTATAAAATTATCTCGGCTCCAAAGATCCAGAACTTTCAACACATTCGTCCCGTTAAAGTAGAATACTACATGTATCGTAACAGGTACATTATTGAATATTCATTTGAACGTATCACCGCTGCTATTGGAGATTGGGCGCTGATTAGGCGTGAGATGTACTTCTCATTTGCTGCCAGATACAGCGCAAATCAGCCGGTTCGCACTATGTCAACTCTTTGCCCTTCGAACACATTATAATTGCAGTTCTGCATATTCCGGCTTCAACTTCCATTTGGACGTATTTACGCATGCTATTGGTGATATATCTACAATTCGACTCGCGTTATAATCCACAATTTCTGCCAAATACAGCACAAATCTGCCCGTTTTTGCTATGTCAATTCTGGGCCCCGTCAATTCCACCCCAACTGCAGATTTGCAAATTAAGCATTAAATATTCTATTGAACGTATCTCCGCTGCTACTGGTGGTATCACGACAATTCGACGCGCGTTATACTCCACATTTGCTGCCAAATACAGCAGACCTGCACCGGCTTACATTATGTCAACTCGGTTCTAGTTCAAATCCAATGATATTGCAGTACTGCATATTCAGGATCGAAAATTCCATTGAACGTTTCTACACTGCCATTGGTGCTATCTCGACAACGCCATGTGTGTTATACTCCACATTTGCTGCCAAATACAGGGCGCATCAACCGGTTTGCGCATTGTCAATGCTGTGTCCTGTCAAATACAGCGTTATTGCCATTTTGGAGATTCTGCCGGAAATATTCAATTGAACGTATCTCTGATTCCATTTGAAACATGTCCACAGTTCAATCCGCGAAATACTATACATTTGCTGCTGAATACAGCGCACCTGCTCCTGAATGCATTATGTCAAGTCGGGTCGAGGTCAAGTCCAATGTTATATCAGTACTGCATATTCAGGCTTCAATATTCAATTTAACGCATCTCCGCTGTTATTGGTAATATGTTCACAATTCGATGCGCGGTCTTCTCCAAATTTCCTGCCAAATACAGCGCACATCGTTCGGTTTACGCCATGTCAAGTCTGGGCCCTGTCAAGTACAGCGTTACTGCAATTTTGCAGATTCTGCCTGAAATATTCAATTGAACGTATCAGCGTTTCCATTTGAGATATTTCGACAATTCGATCCGCGTTGTACCGTACATTTGCTGCCAAAGACAGCGCACATCAACCGGGTTGCGCAATGTCAACTCTGTACTTGGGATACATATGTATTTGGGTGTTTGGGATATTTAGGCTTCAGTATGCAATTAATCGTATCTCCCCTGATATTGGTGGTATGTCGTACATTCGATGCGCGTTGTACTCCTCATTCGCTGCAAAATTCAGCGCCAATCAGCCGGTTTTTGCAATGTCAACCCTGGTCCCTGCCAAAACATTTGTAATTGCAGTTTTGCATATTTAGGCTTCAGTATTCAATTAAACGTATCTCCGCTGATATTGGTGGCACGTCAACAATTCGATGCGCATTATACTCCACATTTGCTGCCAAATACAGCGCACCTGCTCCTGTTTTCATTACGTGAACTCCGGTCGAGGACAAATCCAATGTTATTCCAGTTCTGCATATTCAGGATTCAATATTCTATTGAACGTATCTCCGTTGCCATTGGTGATATCTCGAAAACTCGTTGCTCACTACGCAGCACAATTGCAGCCAAATGCAGCGCACACCAGCCTGTTTGCGGTATGTCAGCTCAGGCCCCTGCCAAATTCATTATAATTGCGGTTTCACACATTTAGGCTTAAATATTCAATTGCATGTGTCTCCGCTGCTATTGGTGGTATGTCGACAATTCGATGCACGTTATACCCCTCATTCGCTGCCAAACACGACGCACATCAACCGTTTTGCACAATGTCAACTCTGTGTCCTGTCCAATCCACGGTAATTGCCGTTTTGGAGATTCTACCGGAAATATTCAATTGAACGTATCTCCCATTCCACTGGAGATATGACAACAATTCGATGCGCACTATACCCCACATTTGTCACATACAACCCACATCAATCGGTTTGCGCAATGTCATCTCTGTATCCTGTCGAATCCATTGTAGTTGCACTTTGGCATAT
>NW_027184968.1:0-52796 GCF_040668555.2 Bombus flavifrons
ATACGTTATAACGTAATACTGTATAACGTTATACGTTATAACGTAATACTATATAACGTTATACGTTATAACGTAATACTATATAACGCTATACGTTATAACGTAATACTATATAACGTTATACGTTATAACGTAATACTATATAACGTTATACGTTATAACGTAATACTGTATAACGTTATACGATATAACGTAATACTATATAACGTTATACGTTATAACGTAATACTATATAACGTTATACGTTATAACGTAATACTATATAACGTTATACGTTATATGGTGATACTATATAACGTTATAACGTAATGCTATATAACGTTATACGTTATAACGTAATACTATATAACGTTATACGTTATAACGTAATACTATATATCGTTATACGTTATAGCGTAATACTATATAATGTTATACGTTATAACGTAATACTATATAACGTTATACGTTATAACGTAATACTATATAACGTTATACGTTATAGCGTAATACTATATAACGTTATACGTTATAACGTAATACTATATAACCTTATACGTTATATGGTGATACTATATATCGTTATAACGTAATGCTATATAACGTTATACGTTATAACGTAATACTATATAACGTTATACTATATAACGTTATACGTTATATGGTAATACCATATAACGTTATACGTTATAACGTAGTACTATATAACGTTATACGTTATAACGTAATACTATATAACGTTATACGTTATAACGTAATACTATATAACGTTATACGTTATATGGTGATACTATATAACGTTATAACGTAATGCTATATAACGTTATACGTTATAACGTAATACTATATAACGTTATACTATATATCGTTATACGTTATATGGTAATACTATATAACGTTATACGTTATAACGTAATACTATATAACGTTATACGTTATAACGTTATACGTTATAACGTAATACTATATAACGTTATACGTTATAACGTTATACGTTATAACGTAATACTATATAACGTTATACGTTATAACGTAATACTATATAACGTTATACGTTATATGGTGATACTATATAACGTTATAACGTAATGCTATATAACGTTATACGTTATAACGTAATACTATATAACGTTATACGTTATACCGTAATACTATAAAAAGTTATACGATATAACGTAATACTATATAACGTTATACGTTATAACGTAATACTATATAACGTTATACGTTATAACGTAATACTATATAACGTTATACGTTATAACGTAATACTATATAACGTTATACGTCACAACGTAATACTATATAACGTTATACGTTATAACGTAATACTATATAACGTTATACGTTATATGGTAATACTATATAACGTTATACGTTATAACGTAATACTATATAACGTTATACGTTATAACGTGATACTATATAACGTTATACGTCACAACGTAATACTATATAACGTTATACGTTATAACGTAATACTATATAACGTTATACGTTATATGGTAATACTATATAACGTTATACGTTATAACGTAATACTATATAACGTTATACGTTATAACGTAATACTATATGACGTTATACGTCACAACGTAATACTATATAACGTTATACGTTATAACGTAATACTATATAACGTTATACGTTATATGGTAATACTATATAACGTTATACGTTATAACGTAATACTACATAAAGTTATACGTTACAACGTAATACTATATAACGTTATACGTTATAACGTAATACTATATAACGTTATACGTTATAACGTAATACTATATAACGTTATACGTTATAACGTAATACTATATAACGTTATACGTTATAACGTAATACTATATAACGTTATACGTTATATGGTGATACTATATAACGTTATAACGTAATGCTATATAACCTTATACGTTATAACGTAATACTATATAACGTTATACGTTATAACGTAATACTATATAACGTTATACGTTATATGGTGATACTATATAACGTTATAACGTAATGCTATATAACGTTATACGTTATAACGTAATACTATATAACGTTATACTATATAACGTTATACGTTATATGGTAATACTATATAACGTTATACGTTATAACGTAATACTATATAACGTTATACGTTATATCGTAATACTATATAACGTTATACGTCACAACGTAATACTATATAACGTTATACGTTATAACGTAATACTATATAACGTTATACGTTATAACGTAATACTATATAACGCTATACGTTATAACGTAATACTATATAACGTTATACGTTATAGCGTAATACTATATAACGTTATACGTTATAACGTAATACTATATAACGTTATACGTTATAACGTAATACTGTATAACGTTATACGTTATAACGTAATACTATATAACGTTATACGTTATAACGTAATACTATATAACGTTATACGTTATAACGTAATACTATATAACGTTATACGTTATAACGTAATACTATATAACGTTATACGTTACATGGTGATACTATATAACGTTATACGTTTTAACGTAATACTATAAAATGTTATACGTTATAACGTAATACTATATAACGTTATACGTTATAGCGTAATACTATATAACGTTATACGTTATAACGTAATACTATATAACGTTATACGTTATAACGTAATACTATATAACGTTATACGTTATAACGTAATACTATATAACGTTATACGTTATAACGTAATACTATATAACGTTATACGTTATAACGTAATACTATATAACGTTATACGTTATAACGTAATACTATATAACGTTATACGTTACATGGTAATACTATATAACGTTATACGTTATAACGTAATACTATATAACGTTATACGTTATATGGTAATACTATATAACGTTATACGTTATAACGTAATACTACATAAAGTTATACGTTATAACGTAATACTATATAACGTTATACGTTATAACGTAATACTATATAACGTTATACGTTATAACGTAATACTATATAACGTTATACGTTATATGGTGATACTATATAACGTTATAACGTAATGCTATATAACGTTATACGTTATAACGTAATACTATATAACGTTATACTATATAACGTTATACGTTATATGGTAATACTATATAACGTTATACGTTATAACGTAATACTATATAACGTTATACGTTATATCGTAATACTATATAACGTTATACGTCACAACGTAATACTATATAACGTTATACGTTATAACGTAATACTATATAACGTTATACGTTATAACGTAATACTATATAACGCTATACGTTATAACGTAATACTATATAACGTTATACGTTATAGCGTAATACTATATAACGTTATACGTTATAACGTAATACTATATAACGTTATACGTTATAACGTAATACTGTATAACGTTATACGTTATAACGTAATACTATATAACGTTATACGTTATAACGTAATACTATATAACGCTATACGTTATAACGTAATACTATATAACGTTATACGTTATAACGTAATACTATATAACGTTATACGTTATAACGTAATACTGTATAACGTTATACGATATAACGTAATACTATATAACGTTATACGTTATAACGTAATACTATATAACGTTATACGTTATAACGTAATACTATATAACGTTATACGTTATATGGTGATACTATATAACGTTATAACGTAATGCTATATAACGTTATACGTTATAACGTAATACTATATAACGTTATACGTTATAACGTAATACTATATATCGTTATACGTTATAGCGTAATACTATATAATGTTATACGTTATAACGTAATACTATATAACGTTATACGTTATAACGTAATACTATATAACGTTATACGTTATAGCGTAATACTATATAACGTTATACGTTATAACGTAATACTATATAACCTTATACGTTATATGGTGATACTATATATCGTTATAACGTAATGCTATATAACGTTATACGTTATAACGTAATACTATATAACGTTATACTATATAACGTTATACGTTATATGGTAATACCATATAACGTTATACGTTATAACGTAGTACTATATAACGTTATACGTTATAACGTAATACTATATAACGTTATACGTTATAACGTAATACTATATAACGTTATACGTTATATGGTGATACTATATAACGTTATAACGTAATGCTATATAACGTTATACGTTATAACGTAATACTATATAACGTTATACTATATATCGTTATACGTTATATGGTAATACTATATAACGTTATACGTTATAACGTAATACTATATAACGTTATACGTTATAACGTTATACGTTATAACGTAATACTATATAACGTTATACGTTATAACGTTATACGTTATAACGTAATACTATATAACGTTATACGTTATAACGTAATACTATATAACGTTATACGTTATATGGTGATACTATATAACGTTATAACGTAATGCTATATAACGTTATACGTTATAACGTAATACTATATAACGTTATACGTTATACCGTAATACTATAAAAAGTTATACGATATAACGTAATACTATATAACGTTATACGTTATAACGTAATACTATATAACGTTATACGTTATAACGTAATACTATATAACGTTATACGTTATAACGTAATACTATATAACGTTATACGTCACAACGTAATACTATATAACGTTATACGTTATAACGTAATACTATATAACGTTATACGTTATATGGTAATACTATATAACGTTATACGTTATAACGTAATACTATATAACGTTATACGTTATAACGTGATACTATATAACGTTATACGTCACAACGTAATACTATATAACGTTATACGTTATAACGTAATACTATATAACGTTATACGTTATATGGTAATACTATATAACGTTATACGTTATAACGTAATACTATATAACGTTATACGTTATAACGTAATACTATATGACGTTATACGTCACAACGTAATACTATATAACGTTATACGTTATAACGTAATACTATATAACGTTATACGTTATATGGTAATACTATATAACGTTATACGTTATAACGTAATACTACATAAAGTTATACGTTACAACGTAATACTATATAACGTTATACGTTATAACGTAATACTATATAACGTTATACGTTATAACGTAATACTATATAACGTTATACGTTATAACGTAATACTATATAACGTTATACGTTATAACGTAATACTATATAACGTTATACGTTATATGGTGATACTATATAACGTTATAACGTAATGCTATATAACCTTATACGTTATAACGTAATACTATATAACGTTATACGTTATAACGTAATACTATATAACGTTATACGTTATATGGTGATACTATATAACGTTATAACGTAATGCTATATAACGTTATACGTTATAACGTAATACTATATAACGTTATACTATATAACGTTATACGTTATATGGTAATACTATATAACGTTATACGTTATAACGTAATACTATATAACGTTATACGTTATATCGTAATACTATATAACGTTATACGTCACAACGTAATACTATATAACGTTATACGTTATAACGTAATACTATATAACGTTATACGTTATAACGTAATACTATATAACGCTATACGTTATAACGTAATACTATATAACGTTATACGTTATAGCGTAATACTATATAACGTTATACGTTATAACGTAATACTATATAACGTTATACGTTATAACGTAATACTGTATAACGTTATACGTTATAACGTAATACTATATAACGTTATACGTTATAACGTAATACTATATAACGTTATACGTTATAACGTAATACTATATAACGTTATACGTTATAACGTAATACTATATAACGTTATACGTTACATGGTGATACTATATAACGTTATACGTTTTAACGTAATACTATAAAATGTTATACGTTATAACGTAATACTATATAACGTTATACGTTATAGCGTAATACTATATAACGTTATACGTTATAACGTAATACTATATAACGTTATACGTTATAACGTAATACTATATAACGTTATACGTTATAACGTAATACTATATAACGTTATACGTTATAACGTAATACTATATAACGTTATACGTTATAACGTAATACTATATAACGTTATACGTTATAACGTAATACTATATAACGTTATACGTTACATGGTAATACTATATAACGTTATACGTTATAACGTAATACTATATAACGTTATACGTTATATGGTAATACTATATAACGTTATACGTTATAACGTAATACTACATAAAGTTATACGTTATAACGTAATACTATATAACGTTATACGTTATAACGTAATACTATATAACGTTATACGTTATAACGTAATACTATATAACGTTATACGTTATAACGTAGTACTATATAACGTTATACGTTATATGGTGATACTATATAACGTTATAACGTAATGCTATATAACGTTATACGTTATAACGTAATACTATATAACGTTATACGTTATAGCGTAATACTATATAACGTTATACGTTATATGGTGATACTATATAACGAAATAACGTAATGCTATATAACGTTATACGTTATAACGTAATACTATATAACGTTATACTATATAACGTTATACGTTATATGGTAATACTATATAACGTTATACGTTATAACGTAATACTATATAACGTTATACGTTATAACGTAATACTATATAACGTTATACGTTATAACGTAATACTATATAAAGTTATACGTTATAACTTAATACTATATAACGTTATACGTTACATGGTGATACTATATATCGTTATACGTTATAGCGTAATACTATATAATGTTATACGTTATAACGTAATACTATATAACGTTATACGTTATACCGTAATACTATAAAAAGTAATACGATATAACGTAATACTATATAACGTTATACGTTATAACGTAATACTATATAACGTTATACGTTATAACGTAATACTATATAACGTTATACGTCACAACGTAATACTATATAACGTTATACGTTATAACGTAATACTATATAACGTTATACGTTATATGGTAATACTATATAACGTTATACGTTATATGGTAATACTATATAACGTTATACGTTATAACGTAATACTACATAAAGTTATACGTTATAACGTAATACTATATAACGTTATACGTTATAACGTAATACTATATAACGTTATACGTTATAACGTAATACTATATAACGTTATACGTTATAACGTAATACTATATAACGTTATACGTTACATGGTGATACTATATAACGTTATACGTTATAACGTAATACTATAAAATGTTATACGTTATAACGTAATACTATATAACGTTATACGTTATAGCGTAATACTATATAACGTTATACGTTATAACGTAATACTATATAACGTTATACGTTATAACGTAATACTATATAACGTTATACGTTATAACGTAATACTGTATAACGTTATACGTTATAACGTAATACTATATAACGTTATACGTTATAACTTAATACTATATAACGTTATACGTTACATGGTGATACTATATATCGTTATACGTTATAGCGTAATACTATATAACGTTATACGTTATAACGTAATACTATATAACGTTATACGTTATAACGTAATACTATATAACGTTATACGTTATAACTTAATACTATATAACGTTATACGTTATATGGTGATAGTATATAACGTTATAACGTAATGCTATATAACGTTATACGTTATAACGTAATACTATATAACGTTATACTATATATCGTTATACGTTATATGGTAATACTATATAACGTTATACGTTATAACGTAATACTATATAACGTTATACGTTACATGGTGATACTATATATCGTTATACGTTATAGCGTAATACTATATAATGCTATACGTTATAACGTAATACTATATAACGTTATACGTTATACCGTAATACTATAAAAAGTTATACGATATAACGTAATACTATATAACGTTATACGTTATAACGTAATACTATATAACGTTATACGTTATAACGTAATACTATATAACGTTATACGTCACAACGTAATACTATATAACGTTATACGTTATAACGTAATACTATATAACGTTATACGTTATATGGTAATACTATATAACGTTATACGTTATAACGTAATACTATATAACGTTATACGTTATAACGTAATACTATATAACGTTATACGTCACAACGTAATACTATATAACGTTATACGTTATAACGTAATACTATATAACGTTATACGTTATATGGTAATACTATATAACGTTATACGTTATAACGTAATACTACATAAAGTTATACGTTATAACGTAATACTATATAACGTTATACGTTATAACGTAATACTATATAACGTTATACGTTATAACGTAATACTATATAACGTTATACGTTATAACGTAATACTATATAACGTTATACGTTATAACGTAACACTATATAACGTTATACGTTATATGGTGATACTATATAACGTTATAACGTAATGCTATATAACGTTATACGTTATAACGTAATACTATATAACGTTATACGTTATAACGTAATACTATATAACGTTATACGTTATAACGTAACACAATATAACGTTATACGTTATATGGTGATACTATATAACGTTATAACGTAATGCTATATAACGTTATACGTTATAACGTAATACTATATAACGTTATACGTTATAACGTAATACTATATAACGTTATACGTTATAACATAATACTATATAACGTTATACGTCACAACGTAATACTATATAACGTTATACGTTATAACGTAATACTATATAACGTTATACGTTATATGGTAATACTATATAACGTTATACGTTATAACGTAATACTATATAACGTTATACGTTATAACGTAATACTATATAACGTTATACGTCACAACGTAATACTATATAACGTTATACGTTATAACGTAATACTATATAACGTTATACGTTATATGGTAATACTATATAACGTTATACGTTATAACGTAATACTACATAAAGTTATACGTTATAACGTAATACTATATAACGTTATACGTTATAACGTAATACTATATAACGTTATACGTTATAACGTAATACTATATAACGTTATACGTTATATGGTGATACTATATAACGTTATAACGTAATGCTATATAACGTTATACGTTATAACGTAATACTATATAACGTTATACGTTATACCGTAATACTATAAAAAGTTATACGATATAACGTAATACTATATAACGTTATACGTTATAACGTAATACTATATAACGTTATACGTTATAACGTAATACTATATAACGTTATACGTTATAACGTAATACTATATAACGTTATACGTCACAACGTAATACTATATAACGTTATACGTTATAACGTAATACTATATAACGTTATACGTTATATGGTAATACTATATAACGTTATACGTTATAACGTAATACTATATAACGTTATACGTTATAACGTAATACTATATAACGTTATACGTCACAACGTAATACTATATAACGTTATACGTTATAACGTAATACTATATAACGTTATACGTTATATGGTAATACTATATAACGTTATACGTTATAACGTAATACTATATAACGTTATACGTTATAACGTAATACTATATGACGTTATACGTCACAACGTAATACTATATAACGTTATACGTTATAACGTAATACTATATAACGTTATACGTTATATGGTAATACTATATAACGTTATACGTTATAACGTAATACTACATAAAGTTATACGTTACAACGTAATACTATATAACGTTATACGTTATAACGTAATACTATATAACGTTATACGTTATAACGTAATACTATATAACGTTATACGTTATAACGTAATACTATATAACGTTATACGTTATAACGTAATACTATATAACGTTATACGTTATATGGTGATACTATATAACGTTATAACGTAATGCTATATAACCTTATACGTTATAACGTAATACTATATAACGTTATACGTTATAACGTAATACTATATAACGTTATACGTTATATGGTGATACTATATAACGTTATAACGTAATGCTATATAACGTTATACGTTATAACGTAATACTATATAACGTTATACTATATAACGTTATACGTTATATGGTAATACTATATAACGTTTTACGTTATAACGTAATACTATATAACGTTATACGTTATATCGTAATACTATATAACGTTATACGTCACAACGTAATACTATATAACGTTATACGTTATAACGTAATACTATATAACGTTATACGTTATAACGTAATACTATATAACGCTATACGTTATAACGTAATACTATATAACGTTATACGTTATAGCGTAATACTATATAACGTTATGCGTTATAACGTAATACTGTATAACGTTATACGTTATAACGTAATACTGTATAACGTTATACGTTATAACGTAATACTATATAACGTTATACGTTATAACGTAATACTATATAACGTTATACGTTATAACGTAATACTATATAACGTTATACGTTACATGGTGATACTATATAACGTTATACGTTTTAACGTAATACTATAAAATGTTATACGTTATAACGTAATACTATATAACGTTATACGTTATAGCGTAATACTATATAACGTTATACGTTATAACGTAATACTATATAACGTTATACGTTATAACGTAATACTATATAACGTTATACGTTATAACGTAATACTATATAACGTTATACGTTATAACGTAATACTATATAACGTTATACGTTATAACGTAATACTATATAACGTTATACGTTATAACGTAATACTATATAACGTTATACGTTACATGGTGATACTATATAACGTTATACGTTATAACGTAATACTATATAACGTAATACTATATAACGTTATACTATATAACGTTATACGTTATATGGTAATACTATATAACGTTTTACGTTATAACGTAATACTATATAACGTTATACGTTATATCGTAATACTATATAACGTTATACGTCACAACGTAATACTATATAACGTTATACGTTATAACGTAATACTATATAACGTTATACGTTATAACGTAATACTATATAACGCTATACGTTATAACGTAATACTATATAACGTTATACGTTATAGCGTAATACTATATAACGTTATACGTTATAACGTAATACTGTATAACGTTATACGTTATAACGTAATACTGTATAACGTTATACGTTATAACGTAATACTATATAACGTTATACGTTATAACGTAATACTATATAACGTTATACGTTATAACGTAATACTATATAACGTTATACGTTACATGGTGATACTATACAACGTTATACGTTTTAACGTAATACTATAAAATGTTATACGTTATAACGTAATACTATATAACGTTATACGTTATAGCGTAATACTATATAACGTTATACGTTATAACGTAATACTATATAACGTTATACGTTATAACGTAATACTATATAACGTTATACGTTATAACGTAATACTATATAACGTTATACGTTATAACGTAATACTATATAACGTTATACGTTATAACGTAATACTATATAACGTTATACGTTATAACGTAATACTATATAACGTTATACGTTACATGGTGATACTATATAACGTTATACGTTATAACGTAATACTATATAACGTTATACGTTATATGGTAATACTATATAACGTTATACGTTATAAAGTAATACTACATAAAGTTATACGTTATAACGTAATACTATATAACGTTATACGTTATAACGTAATACTATATAACGTTATACGTTATAACGTAATACTATATAACGTTATACGTTATAACGTAGTACTATATAACGTTATACGTTATATGGTGATACTATATAACGTTATAACGTAATGCTATATAACGTTATACGTTATAACGTAATACTATATAACGTTATACGTTATAGCGTAATACTATATAACGTTATACGTTATATGGTGATACTATATAACGAAATAACGTAATGCTATATAACGTTATACGTTATAACGTAATACTATATAACGTTATACTATATAACGTTATACGTTATATGGTAATACTATATAACGTTATACGTTATAACGTAATACTATATAACGTTATACGTTATAACGTAATACTATATAACGTTATACGTTATAACGTAATACTATATAAAGTTATACGTTATAACTTAATACTATATAACGTTATACGTTACATGGTGATACTATATATCGTTATACGTTATAGCGTAATACTATATAATGTTATACGTTATAACGTAATACTATATAACGTTATACGTTATACCGTAATGCTATAAAAAGTTATACGATATAACGTAATACTATATAACGTTATACGTTATAACGTAATACTATATAACGTTATACGTTATAACGTAATACTATATAACGTTATACGTCACAACGTAATACTATATAACGTTATACGTTATAACGTAATACTATATAACGTTATACGTTATATGGTAATACTATATAACGTTATACGTTATATGGTAATACTATATAACGTTATACGTTATAACGTAATACTACATAAAGTTATACGTTATAACGTAATACTATATAACGTTATACGTTATAACGTAATACTATATAACGTTATACGTTATAACGTAATACTATATAACGTTATACGTTATAACGTAATACTATATAACGTTATACGTTACATGGTGATACTATATAACGTTATACGTTATAACGTAATACTATAAAATGTTATACGTTATAACGTAATACTATATAACGTTATACGTTATAGCGTAATACTATATAACGTTATACGTTATAACGTAATACTATATAACGTTATACGTTATAACGTAATACTATATAACGTTATACGTTACATGGTGATACTATATATCGTTATACGTTATAGCGTAATACTATATAACGTTATACGTTATAACGTAATACTATATAACGTTATACGTTATAACGTAATACTATATAACGTTATACGTTATAACTTAATACTATATAACGTTATACGTTATATGGTGATACTATATAACGTTATAACGTAATGCTATATAACGTTATACGTTATAACGTAATACTATATAACGTTATACGTTACATGGTGATACTATATATCGTTATACGTTATAGCGTAATACTATATAATGCTATACGTTATAACGTAATACTATATAACGTTATACGTTATACCGTAATACTATAAAAAGTTATACGATATAACGTAATACTATATAACGTTATACGTTATAACGTAATACTATATAACGTTATACGTTATAACGTAATACTATATAACGTTATACGTCACAACGTAATACTATATAACGTTATACGTTATAACGTAATACTATATAACGTTATACGTTATATGGTAATACTATATAACGTTATACGTTATAACGTAATACTATATAACGTTATACGTTATAACGTAATACTATATAACGTTATACGTTATAACGTAATACTATATAACGTTATACGTCACAACGTAATACTATATAACGTTATACGTTATAACGTAATACTATATAACGTTATACGTTATATGGTAATACTATATAACGTTATACGTTATAACGTATTACTACATAAAGTTATACGTTATAACGTAATACCATATAACGTTATACGTTATAACGTAATACTATATAACGTTATACGTTATAACGTAACACTATATAACGTTATACGTTATAACGTAATACTATATAACGTTATACGTTATAACGTAACACTATATAACGTTATACGTTATATGGTGATACTATATAACGTTATAACGTAATGCTATATAACGTTATACGTTATAACGTAATACTATATAACGTTATACGTTATAACGTAATACTATATAACGTTATACGTTATATGGTGATACTATATAACGTTATAACGTAATGCTATATAACGTTATACGTTATAACGTAATACTATATAACGTTATACTATATAACGTTATACGTTATATGGTAATACTATATAACGTTATACGTTATAACGTAATACTATATAACGTTATACGTTATATCGTAATACTATATAACGTTATACGTCACAACGTAATACTATATAACGTTATACGTTATAACGTAATATTATATAACGTTATACGTTATAACGTAATACTATATAACGTTATACGTTATAACGTAATACTATATAACGTTATACGTTATAACGTAATACTATATAACGTTATACGTTATAACGTAATACTATATAACGTTATACGTTATAACGTAATACTATATAACGTTATACGTTATAACGTAATACTATATAACGTTATACGTTATATGGTTATACTATATAACGTTATAACGTAATGCTATATAACGTTATACGTTATAACGTAATACTATATAACGTTATACGTTATAACGTAATACTATATAACGTTATACGTTATAACGTAATACTATATAACGTTATACGTTATAACGTAACACTATATAACGTTATACGTTATATGGTGATACTATATAACGTTATAACGTAATGCTATATAACGTTATACGTTATAACGTAATACTATATAACGTTATACGTTATAACGTAATACTATATAACGTTATACGTTATATGGTGATACTATATAACGTTATAACGTAATGCTATATAACGTTATACGTTATAACGTAATACTATATAACGTTATACTATATAACGTTATACGTTATATGGTAATACTATATAACGTTATACGTTATAACGTAATACTATATAACGTTATACGTTATAACGTAATACTATATAACGTTATACGTTATAACGTAATACTATATAACGTTATACGTTATAACGTAATACTATATAACGTTATACGTTATAACGTAACACTATATAACGTTATACGTTATATGGTGATACTATATAACGTTATAACGTAATGCTATATAACGTTATACGTTATAACGTAATACTATATAACGTTATACGTTATAACGTAATACTATATAACGTTATACGTTATAACGTAATACTATATAACGTTATACGTTATAACGTAATACTATATAACGTTATACGTTATAACGTAATACTATATAACGTTATACGTTACATGGTGATACTATATAACGTTATACGTTATAACGTAATACTATAAAATGTTATACGTTATAACGTAATACTATATAACGTTATACGTTATAACGTAATACTATATAACGTTATACGTTATAACGTAATACTATATAACGTTATACGTTATAACGTAATACTATATAACGTTATACGTTACATGGTGATACTATATAACGTTATACGTTATAACGTAATACTATAAAATGTTATACGTTATAACGTAATACTAAATAACGTTATACGTTATAACGTAATACTATATAACGTTATACGTTATAACGTAATACTATATAACGTTATACGTTATAACGTAATACTATATAACGTTATACGTTATAACGTAATACTGTATAACGTTATACGTTATAACGTAATACTATATAACGTTATACGTTATAACTTAATACTATATAACGTTATACGTTACATGGTGATACTATATATCGTTATACGTTATAGCGTAATACTATATAACGTTATACGTTATAACGTAATACTATATAACGTTATACGTTATAACGTAATACTATATAACGTTATACGTTATAACTTAATACTATATAACGTTATACGTTATATGGTGATACTATATAACGTTATAACGTAATGCTATATAACGTTATACGTTATAACGTAATACTATATAACGTTATACTATATATCGTTATACGTTATATGGTAATACTATATAACGTTATACGTTATAACGTAATACTATATAACGTTATACGTTACATGGTGATACTATATATCGTTATACGTTATAGCGTAATACTATATAATGCTATACGTTATAACGTAATACTATATAACGTTATACGTTATACCGTAATACTATAAAAAGTTATACGATATAACGTAATACTATATAACGTTATACGTTATAACGTAATACTATATAACGTTATACGTTATAACATAATACTATATAACGTTATACGTCACAACGTAATACTATATAACGTTATACGTTATAACGTAATACTATATAACGTTATACGTTATATGGTAATACTATATAACGTTATACGTTATAACGTAATACTATATAACGTTATACGTTATAACGTAATACTATATAACGTTATACGTCACAACGTAATACTATATAACGTTATACGTTATAACGTAATACTATATAACGTTATACGTTATATGGTAATACTATATAACGTTATACGTTATAACGTAATACTACATAAAGTTATACGTTATAACGTAATACTATATAACGTTATACGTTATAACGTAATACTATATAACGTTATAAGTTATAACGTAATACTATATAACGTTATACGTTATATGGTGATACTATATAACGTTATAACGTAATGCTATATAACGTTATACGTTATAACGTAATACTATATAACGTTATACGTTATATGGTAATACTATATAACGTTATACGTTATAACGTAATACTATATAACGTTATACGTTATAACGTAATACTATATAACGTTATACGTCACAACGTAATACTATATAACGTTATACGTTATAACGTAATACTATATAACGTTATACGTTATATGGTAATACTATATAACGTTATACGTTATAACGTAATACTACATAAAGTTATACGTTATAACGTAATACTATATAACGTTATACGTTATAACGTAATACTATATAACGTTATAAGTTATAACGTAATACTATATAACGTTATACGTTATATGGTGATACTATATAACGTTATAACGTAATGCTATATAACGTTATACGTTATAACGTAATACTATATAACGTTATACGTTATACCGTAATACTATAAAAAGTTATACGATATAACGTAATACTATATAACGTTATACGTTATAACGTAATACTATATAACGTTATACGTTATAACGTAATACTATATAACGTTATACGTTATAAAGTAATACTATATAACGTTATACGTCACAACGTAATACTATATAACGTTATACGTTATAACGTAATACTATATAACGTTATACGTTATATGGTAATACTATATAACGTTATACGTTATAACGTAATACTATATAACGTTATACGTTATAACGTAATACTATATAACGTTATACGTCACAACGTAATACTATATAACGTTATACGTTATAACGTAATACTATATAACGTTATACGTTATATGGTAATACTATATAACGTTATACGTTATAACGTAATACTATATAACGTTATACGTTATAACGTAATACTATATGACGTTATACGTCACAACGTAATACTATATAACGTTATACGTTATAACGTAATACTATATAACGTTATACGTTATATGGTAATACTATATAACGTTATACGTTATAACGTAATACTACATAAAGTTATACGTTACAACGTAATACTATATAACGTTATACGTTATAACGTAATACTATATAACGTTATACGTTATAACGTAATACTATATAACGTTATACGTTATAACGTAATACTATATAACGTTATACGTTATAACGTAATACTATATAACGTTATACGTTATATGGTGATACTATATAACGTTATAACGTAATGCTATATAACCTTATACGTTATAACGTAATACTATATAACGTTATACGTTATAACGTAATACTATATAACGTTATACTATATAACGTTATACGTTATATGGTAATACTATATAACGTTTTACGTTATAACGTAATACTATATAACGTTATACGTTATATCGTAATACTATATAACGTTATACGTCACAACGTAATACTATATAACGTTATACGTTATAACGTAATACTATATAACGTTATACGTTATAACGTAATACTATATAACGCTATACGTTATAACGTAATACTATATAACGTTATACGTTATAGCGTAATACTATATAACGTTATACGTTATAACGTAATACTGTATAACGTTATACGTTATAACGTAATACTGTATAACGTTATACGTTATAACGTAATACTATATAACGTTATACGTTATAACGTAATACTATATAACGTTATACGTTATAACGTAATACTATATAACGTTATACGTTACATGGTGATACTATATAACGTTATACGTTTTAACGTAATACTATAAAATGTTATACGTTATAACGTAATACTATATAACGTTATACGTTATAGCGTAATACTATATAACGTTATACGTTATAACGTAATACTATATAACGTTCTACGTTATAACGTAATACTATATAACGTTATACGTTATAACGTAATACTATATAACGTTATACGTTATAACGTAATACTATATAACGTTATACGTTATAACGTAATACTATATAACGTTATACGTTATAACGTAATACTATATAACGTTATACGTTATAACGTAATACTATATAACGTTATACGTTACATGGTGATACTATATAACGTTATACGTTATAACGTAATACTATATAACGTAATACTATATAACGTTATACTATATAACGTTATACGTTATATGGTAATACTATATAACGTTTTACGTTATAACGTAATACTATATAACGTTATACGTTATATCGTAATACTATATAACGTTATACGTCACAACGTAATACTATATAACGTTATACGTTATAACGTAATACTATATAACGTTATACGTTATAACGTAATACTATATAACGCTATACGTTATAACGTAATACTATATAACGTTATACGTTATAGCGTAATACTATATAACGTTATACGTTATAACGTAATACTGTATAACGTTATACGTTATAACGTAATACTGTATAACGTTATACGTTATAACGTAATACTATATAACGTTATACGTTATAACGTAATACTATATAACGTTATACGTTATAACGTAATACTATATAACGTTATACGTTACATGGTGATACTATATAACGTTATACGTTTTAACGTAATACTATAAAATGTTATACGTTATAACGTAATACTATATAACGTTATACGTTATAGCGTAATACTATATAACGTTATACGTTATAACGTAATACTATATAACGTTATACGTTATAACGTAATACTATATAACGTTATACGTTATAACGTAATACTATATAACGTTATACGTTATAACGTAATACTATATAACGTTATACGTTATAACGTAATACTATATAACGTTATACGTTATAACGTAATACTATATAACGTTATACGTTACATGGTGATACTATATAACGTTATACGTTATAACGTAATACTATATAACGTTATACGTTATATGGTAATACTATATAACGTTATACGTTATAACGTAATACTACATAAAGTTATACGTTATAACGTAATACTATATAACGTTATACGTTATAACGTAATACTATATAACGTTATACGTTATAACGTAATACTATATAACGTTATACGTTATAACGTAGTACTATATAACGTTATACGTTATATGGTGATACTATATAACGTTATAACGTAATGCTATATAACGTTATACGTTATAACGTAATACTATATAACGTTATACGTTATAGCGTAATACTATATAACGTTATACGTTATATGGTGATACTATATAACGAAATAACGTAATGCTATATAACGTTATACGTTATAACGTAATACTATATAACGTTATACTATATAACGTTATACGTTATATGGTAATACTATATAACGTTATACGTTATAACGTAATACTATATAACGTTATACGTTATAACGTAATACTATATAACGTTATACGTTATAACGTAATACTATATAAAGTTATACGTTATAACTTAATACTATATAACGTTATACGTTACATGGTGATACTATATATCGTTATACGTTATAGCGTAATACTATATAATGTTATACGTTATAACGTAATACTATATAACGTTATACGTTATACCGTAATGCTATAAAAAGTTATACGATATAACGTAATACTATATAACGTTATACGTTATAACGTAATACTATATAACGTTATACGTTATAACGTAATACTATATAACGTTATACGTCACAACGTAATACTATATAACGTTATACGTTATAACGTAATACTATATAACGTTATACGTTATATGGTAATACTATATAACGTTATACGTTATATGGTAATACTATATAACGTTATACGTTATAACGTAATACTACATAAAGTTATACGTTATAACGTAATACTATATAACGTTATACGTTATAACGTAATACTATATAACGTTATACGTTATAACGTAATACTATATAACGTTATACGTTATAACGTAATACTATATAACGTTATACGTTACATGGTGATACTATATAACGTTATACGTTATAACGTAATACTATAAAATGTTATACGTTATAACGTAATACTATATAACGTTATACGTTATAGCGTAATACTATATAACGTTATACGTTATAACGTAATACTATATAACGTTATACGTTATAACGTAATACTATATAACGTTATACGTTACATGGTGATACTATATATCGTTATACGTTATAGCGTAATACTATATAACGTTATACGTTATAACGTAATACTATATAACGTTATACGTTATAACGTAATACTATATAACGTTATACGTTATAACTTAATACTATATAACGTTATACGTTATATGGTGATACTATATAACGTTATAACGTAATGCTATATAACGTTATACGTTATAACGTAATACTATATAACGTTATACGTTACATGGTGATACTATATATCGTTATACGTTATAGCGTAATACTATATAATGCTATACGTTATAACGTAATACTATATAACGTTATACGTTATACCGTAATACTATAAAAAGTTATACGATATAACGTAATACTATATAACGTTATACGTTATAACGTAATACTATATAACGTTATACATTATAACGTAATACTATATAACGTTATACGTCACAACGTAATACTATATAACGTTATACGTTATAACGTAATACTATATAACGTTATACGTTATATGGTAATACTATATAACGTTATACGTTATAACGTAATACTATATAACGTTATACGTTATAACGTAATACTATATAACGTTATACGTTATAACGTAATACTATATAACGTTATACGTCACAACGTAATACTATATAACGTTATACGTTATAACGTAATACTATATAACGTTATACGTTATATGGTAATACTATATAACGTTATACGTTATAACGTATTACTACATAAAGTTATACGTTATAACGTAATACTATATAACGTTATACGTTATAACGTAATACTATATAACGTTATACGTTATAACGTAACACTATATAACGTTATACGTTATAACGTAATACTATATAACGTTATACGTTATAACGTAACACTATATAACGTTATACGTTATATGGTGATACTATATAACGTTATAACGTAATGCTATATAACGTTATACGTTATAACGTAATACTATATAACGTTATACGTTATAACGTAATACTATATAACGTTATACGTTATAACGTAATACTATATAACGTTATACGTTATAACGTAATACTATATAACGTTATACGTTATAACGTAATACTATATAACGTTATACGTTATATGGTGATACTATATAACGTTATAACGTAATGCTATATAACGTTATACGTTATAACGTAATACTATATAACGTTATACGTTATAACGTAATACTATATAACGTTATACGTTATAACGTAATACTATATAACGTTATACGTTATAACGTAACACTATATAACGTTATACGTTATATGGTGATACTATATAACGTTATAACGTAATGCTATATAACGTTATACGTTATAACGTAATACTATATAACGTTATACGTTATAACGTAATACTATATAACGTTATACGTTATATGGTGATACTATATAACGTTATAACGTAATGCTATATAACGTTATACGTTATAACGTAATACTATATAACGTTATACTATATAACGTTATACGTTATATGGTAATACTATATAACGTTATACGTTATAACGTAATACTATATAACGTTATACGTTATAACGTAATACTATATAACGTTATACGTTATAACGTAATACTATATAACGTTATACGTTATAACGTAATACTATATAACGTTATACGTTATAACGTAACACTATATAACGTTATACGTTATATGGTGATACTATATAACGTTATAACGTAATGCTATATAACGTTATACGTTATAACGTAATACTATATAACGTTATACGTTATAACGTAATACTATATAACGTTATACGTTATAACGTAATACTATATAACGTTATACGTTATAACGTAATACTATATAACGTTATACGTTATAACGTAATACTATATAACGTTATACGTTACATGGTGATACTATATAACGTTATACGTTATAACGTAATACTATAAAATGTTATACGTTATAACGTAATACTATATAACGTTATACGTTATAACGTAATACTATATAACGTTATACGTTATAACGTAATACTATATAACGTTATACGTTATAACGTAATACTATATAACGTTATACGTTATAACGTAATACTATATAACGTTATACGTTATAACGTAATACTATATAACGTTATACGTTATATGGTAATACTATATAACGTTATACGTTATAACGTAATACTACATAAAGTTATACGTTACAACGTAATACTATATAACGTTATACGTTATAACGTAATACTATATAACGTTATACGTTATAACGTAATACTATATAACGTTATACGTTATAACGTAATACTATATAACGTTATACGTTATAACGTAATACTATATAACGTTATACGTTATATGGTGATACTATATAACGTTATAACGTAATGCTATATAACCTTATACGTTATAACGTAATACTATATAACGTTATACGTTATAACGAAATACTATATAACGTTATACGTTATATGGTGATACTATATAACGTTATAACGTAATGCTATATAACGTTATACGTTATAACGTAATACTATATAACGTTATACTATATAACGTTATACGTTATATGGTAATACTATATAACGTTTTACGTTATAACGTAATACTATATAACGTTATACGTTATATCGTAATACTATATAACGTTATACGTCACAACGTAATACTATATAACGTTATACGTTATAACGTAATACTATATAACGTTATACGTTATAACGTAATACTATATAACGCTATACGTTATAACGTAATACTATATAACGTTATACGTTATAGCGTAATACTATATAACGTTATACGTTATAACGTAATACTGTATAACGTTATACGTTATAACGTAATACTGTATAACGTTATACGTTATAACGTAATACTATATAACGTTATACGTTATAACGTAATACTATATAACGTTATACGTTATAACGTAATACTATATAACGTTATACGTTACATGGTGATACTATATAACGTTATACGTTTTAACGTAATACTATAAAATGTTATACGTTATAACGTAATACTATATAACGTTATACGTTATAGCGTAATACTATATAACGTTATACGTTATAACGTAATACTATATAACGTTATACGTTATAACGTAATACTATATAACGTTATACGTTATAACGTAATACTATATAACGTTATACGTTATAACGTAATACTATATAACGTTATACGTTATAACGTAATACTATATAACGTTATACGTTATAACGTAATACTATATAACGTTATACGTTACATGGTGATACTATATAACGTTATACGTTATAACGTAATACTATATAACGTAATACTATATAACGTTATACTATATAACGTTATACGTTATATGGTAATACTATATAACGTTTTACGTTATAACGTAATACTATATAACGTTATACGTTATATCGTAATACTATATAACGTTATACGTCACAACGTAATACTATATAACGTTATACGTTATAACGTAATACTATATAACGTTATACGTTATAACGTAATACTATATAACGCTATACGTTATAACGTAATACTATATAACGTTATACGTTATAGCGTAATACTATATAACGTTATACGTTATAACGTAATACTGTATAACGTTATACGTTATAACGTAATACTGTATAACGTTATACGTTATAACGTAATACTATATAACGTTATACGTTATAACGTAATACTATATAACGTTATACGTTATAACGTAATACTATATAACGTTATACGTTACATGGTGATACTATATAACGTTATACGTTTTAACGTAATACTATAAAATGTTATACGTTATAACGTAATACTATATAACGTTATACGTTATAGCGTAATACTATATAACGTTATACGTTATAACGTAATACTATATAACGTTATACGTTATAACGTAATACTATATAACGTTATACGTTATAACGTAATACTATATAACGTTATACGTTATAACGTAATACTATATAACGTTATACGTTATAACGTAATACTATATAACGTTATACGTTATAACGTAATACTATATAACGTTATACGTTACATGGTGATACTATATAACGTTATACGTTATAACGTAATACTATATAACGTTATACGTTATATGGTAATACTATATAACGTTATACGTTATAACGTAATACTACATAAAGTTATACGTTATAACGTAATACTATATAACGTTATACGTTATAACGTAATACTATATAACGTTATACGTTATAACGTAATACTATATAACGTTATACGTTATAACGTAGTACTATATAACGTTATACGTTATATGGTGATACTATATAACGTTATAACGTAATGCTATATAACGTTATACGTTATAACGTAATACTATATAACGTTATACGTTATAGCGTAATACTATATAACGTTATACGTTATATGGTGATACTATATAACGAAATAACGTAATGCTATATAACGTTATACGTTATAACGTAATACTATATAACGTTATACTATATAACGTTATACGTTATATGGTAATACTATATAACGTTATACGTTATAACGTAATACTATATAACGTTATACGTTATAACGTAATACTATATAACGTTATACGTTATAACGTAATACTATATAAAGTTATACGTTATAACTTAATACTATATAACGTTATACGTTACATGGTGATACTATATATCGTTATACGTTATAGCGTAATACTATATAATGTTATACGTTATAACGTAATACTATATAACGTTATACGTTATACCGTAATGCTATAAAAAGTTATACGATATAACGTAATACTATATAACGTTATACGTTATAACGTAATACTATATAACGTTATACGTTATAACGTAATACTATATAACGTTATACGTCACAACGTAATACTATATAACGTTATACGTTATAACGTAATACTATATAACGTTATACGTTATATGGTAATACTATATAACGTTATACGTTATATGGTAATACTATATAACGTTATACGTTATAACGTAATACTACATAAAGTTATACGTTATAACGTAATACTATATAACGTTATACGTTATAACGTAATACTATATAACGTTATACGTTATAACGTAATACTATATAACGTTATACGTTATAACGTAATACTATATAACGTTATACGTTACATGGTGATACTATATAACGTTATACGTTATAACGTAATACTATAAAATGTTATACGTTATAACGTAATACTATATAACGTTATACGTTATAGCGTAATACTATATAACGTTATACGTTATAACGTAATACTATATAACGTTATACGTTATAACGTAATACTATATAACGTTATACGTTATAACGTAATACTGTATAACGTTATACGTTATAACGTAATACTATATAACGTTATACGTTATAACTTAATACTATATAACGTTATACGTTACATGGTGATACTATATATCGTTATACGTTATAGCGTAATACTATATAACGTTATACGTTATAACGTAATACTATATAACGTTATACGTTATAACGTAATACTATATAACGTTATACGTTATAACTTAATACTATATAACGTTATACGTTATATGGTGATACTATATAACGTTATAACGTAATGCTATATAACGTTATACGTTATAACGTAATACTATATAACGTTATACGTTACATGGTGATACTATATATCGTTATACGTTATAGCGTAATACTATATAATGCTATACGTTATAACGTAATACTATATAACGTTATACGTTATACCGTATTACTATAAAAAGTTATACGATATAACGTAATACTATATAACGTTATACGTTATAACGTAATACTATATAACGTTATACGTTATAACGTAATACTATATAACGTTATACGTCACAACGTAATACTATATAACGTTATACGTTATAACGTAATACTATATAACGTTATACGTTATATGGTAATACTATATAACGTTATACGTTATAACGTAATACTATATAACGTTATACGTTATAACGTAATACTATATAACGTTATACGTTATAACGTAATACTATATAACGTTATACGTCACAACGTAATACTATATAACGTTATACGTTATAACGTAATACTATATAACGTTATACGTTATATGGTAATACTATATAACGTTATACGTTATAACGTATTACTACATAAAGTTATACGTTATAACGTAATACTATATAACGTTATACGTTATAACGTAATACTATATAACGTTATACGTTATAACGTAACACTATATAACGTTATACGTTATAACGTAATACTATATAACGTTATACGTTATAACGTAACACTATATAACGTTATACGTTATATGGTGATACTATATAACGTTATAACGTAATGCTATATAACGTTATACGTTATATCGTAATACTATATAACGTTATACGTCACAACGTAATACTATATAACGTTATACGTTATAACGTAATATTATATAACGTTATACGTTATAACGTAATACTATATAACGTTATACGTTATAACGTAATACTATATAACGTTATACGTTATAACGTAATACTATATAACGTTATACGTTATAACGTAATACTATATAACGTTATACGTTATAACGTAATACTATATAACGTTATACGTTATAACGTAATACTATATAACGTTATACGTTATATGGTGATACTATATAACGTTATAACGTAATGCTATATAACGTTATACGTTATAACGTAATACTATATAACGTTATACGTTATAACGTAATACTATATAACGTTATACGTTATAACGTAATACTATATAACGTTATACGTTATAACGTAACACTATATAACGTTATACGTTATATGGTGATACTATATAACGTTATAACGTAATGCTATATAACGTTATACGTTATAACGTAATACTATATAACGTTATACGTTATAACGTAATACTATATAACGTTATACGTTATATGGTGATACTATATAACGTTATAACGTAATGCTATATAACGTTATACGTTATAACGTAATACTATATAACGTTATACTATATAACGTTATACGTTATATGGTAATACTATATAACGTTATACGTTATAACGTAATACTATATAACGTTATACGTTATAACGTAATACTATATAACGTTATACGTTATAACGTAATACTATATAACGTTATACGTTATAACGTAATACTATATAACGTTATACGTTATAACGTAACACTATATAACGTTATACGTTATATGGTGATACTATATAACGTTATAACGTAATGCTATATAACGTTATACGTTATAACGTAATACTATATAACGTTATACGTTATAACGTAATACTATATAACGTTATACGTTATAACGTAATACTATATAACGTTATACGTTATAACGTAATACTATATAACGTTATACGTTATAACGTAATACTATATAACGTTATACGTTACATGGTGATACTATATAACGTTATACGTTATAACGTAATACTATAAAATGTTATACGTTATAACGTAATACTATATAACGTTATACGTTATAACGTAATACTATATAACGTTATACGTTATAACTTAATACTATATAACGTTATACGTTATATGGTGATACTATATAACGTTATAACGTAATGCTATATAACGTTATACGTTATAACGTAATACTATATAACGTTATACTATATATCGTTATACGTTATATGGTAATACTATATAACGTTATACGTTATAACGTAATACTATATAACGTTATACGTTACATGGTGATACTATATATCGTTATACGTTATAGCGTAATACTATATAATGCTATACGTTATAACGTAATACTATATAACGTTATACGTTATACCGTAATACTATAAAAAGTTATACGATATAACGTAATACTATATAACGTTATACGTTATAACGTAATACTATATAACGTTATACGTTATAACGTAATACTATATAACGTTATACGTCACAACGTAATACTATATAACGTTATACGTTATAACGTAATACTATATAACGTTATACGTTATATGGTAATACTATATAACGTTATACGTTATAACGTAATACTATATAACGTTATACGTTATAACGTAATACTATATAACGTTATACGTCACAACGTAATACTATATAACGTTATACGTTATAACGTAATACTATATAACGTTATACGTTATATGGTAATACTATATAACGTTATACGTTATAACGTAATACTACATAAAGTTATACGTTATAACGCAATACTATATAACGTTATACGTTATAACGTAATACTATATAACGTTATACGTTATAACGTAATACTATATAACGTTATACGTTATAACGTAATACTATATAACGTTATACGTTATAACGTAACACTATATAACGTTATACGTTATATGGTGATACTATATAACGTTATAACGTAATGCTATATAACGTTATACGTTATAACGTAATACTATATAACTTTATACGTTATAACGTAATACTATATAACGTTATACGTTATATGGTGATACTATATAACGTTATAACGTAATGCTATATAACGTTATACGTTATAACGTAATACTATATAACGTTATACTATATAACGTTATACGTTATATGGTAATACTATATAACGTTATACGTTATAACGTAATACTATATAACGTTATACGTTATATCGTAATACTATATAACGTTATACGTCACAACGTAATACTATATAACGTTATACGTTATAACGTAATACTATATAACGTTATACGTTATAACGTAATACTATATAACGTTATACGTTATAACGTAATACTATATAACGTTATACGTTATAACGTAATACTATATAACGTTATACGTTATAACGTAATACTATATAACGTTATACGTTATAACGTAATACTATATAACGTTATACGTTATAACGTAATACTATATAACGTTATACGTTATATGGTGATACTATATAACGTTATAACGTAATGCTATATAACGTTATACGTTATAACGTAATACTATATAACGTTATACGTTATAACGTAATACTATATAACGTTATAAGTAATATGGTGATACTATATAACGAAATAACGTAATGCTATATAACGTTATACGTTATAACGTAATACTATATAACGTTATACTATATAACGTTATACGTTATATGGTAATACTATATAACGTTATACGTTATAACGTAATACAATATAACGTTATACGTTATAACGTAATACTATATAACGTTATACGTTATAACGTAACACAATATAACGTTATACGTTATAACGTAATACTATATAACGTTATACGTTATAACGTAATACTATATAAAGTTATACGTTATAACTTAAAACTATATAAAGTTATACGTTACATGGTGATACTATATATCGTTATACGTTATAGCGTAATACTATATAATGTTATACGTCACAACGTAATACTATATAACGTTATACGTTATAACGTAATACTATATAACGTTATACGTTATATGGTAATACTATATAACGTTATACGTTATAACGTAATACTATATAACGTTATACGTTATAACGTAATACTATATAACGTTATACGTCACAACGTAATACTATATAACGTTATACGTTATAACGTAATACTATATAACGTTATACGTTATATGGTAATACTATATAACGTTATACGTTATAACGTAATACTACATAAAGTTATACGTTATAACGTAATACTATATAACGTTATACGTTATAACGTAATACTATATAACGTTATACGTTATAACGTAATACTATATAACGTTATACGTTATAACGTAATACTATATAACGTTATACGTTATAACGTAATACTATATAACGTTATACGTTACATGGTGATACTATATAACGTTATACGTTATAACGTAATACTATAAAATGTTATACGTTATAACGTAATACTATATAACGTTATACGTTATAGCGTAATACTATATAACGTTATACGTTATAACGTAATACTATATAACGTTATACGTTATAACGTAATACTATATAACGTTATACGTTATAACGTAATACTGTATAACGTTATACGTTATAACGTAATACTATATAGCGTTATACGTTATAACGTAATACTATATAACGTTATACGTTATAACGTAATACTATATAACGTTATACGTTATATGGTGATACTATATAACGTTATAACGTAATGCTATATAACGTTATACGTTATAACGTAATACTATATAACGTTATACTATATAACGTTATACGTTACATGGTAATACTATATAACGTTATACGTTATAACGTAATACTATATAACGTTATACGTTATATCGTAATACTATATAACGTTATACGTCACAACGTAATACTACATAAAGTTATACGTTATAACGTAATACTATATAACGTTATACGTTATAACGTAATACTATATAACGTTATACGTTATAACGTAATACTATATAACGTTATACGTTATAACGTAATACTATATAACGTTATACGTTATAACGTAACACTATATAACGTTATACGTTATATGGTGATACTATATAACGTTATAACGTAATGCTATATAACGTTATACGTTATAACGTAATACTATATAACGTTATACGTTATAACGTAATACTATATAACGTTATACGTTATATGGTGATACTATATAACGTTATAACGTAATGCTATATAACGTTATACGTTATAACGTAATACTATATAACGTTATACTATATAACGTTATACGTTATATGGTAATACTATATAACGTTATACGTTATAACGTAATACTATATAACGTTATACGTTATATCGTAATACTATATAACGTTATACGTCACAACGTAATACTATATAACGTTATACGTTATAACGTAATACTATATAACGTTATACGTTATAACGTAATACTATATAACGTTATACGTTATAACGTAATACTATATAACGTTATACGTTATAACGTAATACTATATAACGTTATACGTTATAACGTAATACTATATAACGTTATACGTTATATGGTGATACTATATAACGTTATAACGTAATGCTATATAACGTTATACGTTATAACGTAATACTATATAACGTTATACGTTATAACGTAATACTATATAACGTTATAAGTAATATGGTGATACTATATAACGAAATAACGTAATGCTATATAACGTTATACGTTATAACGTAATACTATATAACGTTATACGTTATATGGTGATACTATATAACGTTATAACGTAATGCTATATAACGTTATACGTTATAACGTAATACTATATAACGTTATACTATATATCGTTATACGTTATATGGTAATACTATATAACGTTATACGTTATAACGTAATACTATATAACGTTATACGTTATAACGTAATACTATATAACGTTATACGTTATAACGTAATACTATATAAAGTTATACGTTATAACTTAATACTATATAACGTTATACGTTACATGGTGATACTATATATCGTTATACGTTATAGCGTAATACTATATAATGTTATACGTTATAACGTAATACTATATAACGTTATACGTTATACCGTAATACTATAAAAAGTTATACGATATAACGTAATACTATATAACGTTATACGTTATAACGTAATACTATATAACGTTATACGTTATAACGTAATACTATATAACGTTATACGTCACAACGTAATACTAAATAACGTTATACGTTATAACGTAATACTATATAACGTTATACGTTATATGGTAATACTATATAACGTTATACGTTATAACGTAATACTATATAACGTTATACGTCACAACGTAATACTATATAACGTTATACGTTATAACGTAATACTATATAACGTTATACGTTATATGGTAATACTATATAACGTTATACGTTATAACGTAATACTACATAAAGTTATACGTTATAACGTAATACTATATAACGTTATACGTTATAACGTAATACTATATAACGTTATACGTTATAACGTAATACTATATAACGTTATACGTTATAACGTAATACTATATAACGTTATACGTTACATGGTGATACTATATAACGTTATACGTTATAACGTAATACTATAAAATGTTATACGTTATAACGTAATACTATATAACGTTATACGTTATAACGTAATACTGTATAACGTTATACGTTATAACGTAATACTATATAGCGTTATACGTTATAACGTAATACTATATAACGTTATACGTTATAACGTAATACTATATAACGTTATACGTTATAACGTAATACTATATAGCGTTATACGTTATAACGTAATACTATATAACGTTATACGTTATAACGTAATACTATATAACGTTATACGTTATAACGTAATACTATGTAACGTTATACGTTATAACGTAATACTATGTAACGTTATACGTCACAACGTAATACTATATAACGTTATACGTTATAACGTAATACTATATAACGTTATACGTTATATGGTAATACTATATAACGTTATACGTTATAACGTAATACTACATAAAGTTATACGTTATAACGTAATACTATATAACGTTATACGTTATAACGTAATACTATATAACGTTATACGTTATAACGTAATACCATATAACGTTATACGTTATAACGTAATACTATATAACGTTATACGTTATAACGTAACACTATATAACGTTATACGTTATATGGTGATACTATATAACGTTATAACGTAATGCTATATAACGTTATACGTTATAACGTAATACTATATAACGTTATACGTTATAACGTAATACTATATAACGTTATACGTTATATGGTGATACTATATAACGTTATAACGTAATGCTATATAACGTTATACGTTATAACGTAATACTATATAACGTTATACTATATAACGTTATACGTTACATGGTAATACTATATAACGTTATACGTTATAACGTAATACTATATAACGTTATACGTTATATCGTAATACTATATAACGTTATACGTCACAACGTAATACTACATAAAGTTATACGTTATAACGTAATACTATATAACGTTATACGTTATAACGTAATACTATATAACGTTATACGTTATAACGTAATACTATATAACGTTATACGTTATAACGTAATACTATATAACGTTATACGTTATAACGTAACACTATATAACGTTATACGTTATATGGTGATACTATATAACGTTATAACGTAATGCTATATAACGTTATACGTTATAACGTAATACTATATAACGTTATACGTTATAACGTAATACTATATAACGTTATACGTTATATGGTGATACTATATAACGTTATAACGTAATGCTATATAACGTTATACGTTATAACGTAATACTATATAACGTTATACTATATAACGTTATACGTTATATGGTAATACTATATAACGTTATACGTTATAACGTAATACTATATAACGTTATACGTTATATCGTAATACTATATAACGTTATACGTCACAACGTAATACTATATAACGTTATACGTTATAACGTAATACTATATAACGTTATACGTTATAACGTAATACTATATAACGTTATACGTTATAACGTAATACTATATAACGTTATACGTTATAACGTAATACTATATAACGTTATACGTTATAACGTAATACTATATAACGTTATACGTTATAACGTAATACTATATAACGTTATACGTTATATGGTGATACTATATAACGTTATAACGTAATGCTATATAACGTTATACGTTATAACGTAATACTATATAACGTTATACGTTATAACGTAATACTATATAACGTTATAAGTAATATGGTGATACTATATAACGAAATAACGTAATGCTATATAACGTTATACGTTATAACGTAATACTATATAACGTTATACGTTATATGGTGATACTATATAACGTTATAACGTAATGCTATATAACGTTATACGTTATAACGTAATACTATATAACGTTATACTATATATCGTTATACGTTATATGGTAATACTATATAACGTTATACGTTATAACGTAATACTATATAACGTTATACGTTATAACGTAATACTATATAACGTTATACGTTATAACGTAATACTATATAAAGTTATACGTTATAACTTAATACTATATAACGTTATACGTTACATGGTGATACTATATATCGTTATACGTTATAGCGTAATACTATATAATGTTATACGTTATAACGTAATACTATATAACGTTATACGTTATACCGTAATACTATAAAAAGTTATACGATATAACGTAATACTATATAACGTTATACGTTATAACGTAATACTATATAACGTTATACGTTATAACGTAATACTATATAACGTTATACGTCACAACGTAATACTATATAACGTTATACGTTATAACGTAATACTATATAACGTTATACGTTATATGGTAATACTATATAACGTTATACGTTATAACGTAATACTATATAACGTTATACGTCACAACGTAATACTATATAACGTTATACGTTATAACGTAATACTATATAACGTTATACGTTATATGGTAATACTATATAACGTTATACGTTATAACGTAATACTACATAAAGTTATACGTTATAACGTAATACTATATAACGTTATACGTTATAACGTAATACTATATAACGTTATACGTTATAACGTAATACTATATAACGTTATACGTTATAACGTAATACTATATAACGTTATACGTTACATGGTGATACTATATAACGTTATACGTTATAACGTAATACTATAAAATGTTATACGTTATAACGTAATACTATATAACGTTATACGTTATAACGTAATACTGTATAACGTTATACGTTATAACGTAATACTATATAGCGTTATACGTTATAACGTAATACTATATAACGTTATACGTTATAACGTAATACTATATAACGTTATACGTTATAACGTAATACTATATAACGTTATACGTTACATGGTGATACCATATAACGTTATACGTTATAACGTAATACTATAAAATGTTATACGTTATAACGTAATACTATATAACGTTATACGTTATAGCGTAATACTATATAACGTTATACGTTATAACGTAATACTATATAACGTTATACGTTATAACGTAATACTGTATAACGTTATACGTTATAACGTAATACTATATAGCGTTATACGTTATAACGTAATACTATATAACGTTATACGTTATAACGTAATACTATATAACGTTATACGTTACATGGTGATACTATATAACGTTATACGTTATAACGTAATACTACATAAAGTTATACGTTATATGGTAATACTATATAACGTTATACGTTATAACGTAACACTACATAAAGTTATACGTTATAACGTAATACTATATACCGTTATACGTTATAACGTAATACTATATAACGATATACGTTATAACGTAATACTATATAACGTTATACGTTATAACGTAATACTACATAAAGTTATACGTTATAACGTAATACTATATACCGTTATACGTTATAACGTAATACTATATAACGTTATACGTTATATGGTGATACTATATAACGTTATACGTTATAACGTAATACTATATAACGTTATACGTTATAACGTAATACTATATAACGTTATACGTTATAGCGTAATACTATATAACGTTATACGTTATAACGTAATACTATATAACCTTATACGTTATATGGTGATACTATATAACGTTATAACGTAATGCTATATAACGTTATACGTTATAACGTAATACTATATAACGTTATACTATATAACGTTATACGTTATATGGTAATACCATATAACGTTATACGTTATAACGTAGTACTATATAACGTTATACGTTATAACGTAATACTATGTAACGTTATACGTCATAACGTAATACTATATAACGTTATACGTTATAACGTAATACTATATAACGTTATACGTTATAACTTAATACTATATAACGTTATACGTTATAACGTAATACTATATAACGTTATACGTTATAACGTAATACTATATAACGTTATACGTTATAGCGTAATACTATATAACGTTATACGTTATAACGTAATACTATATAAAGTTATACGTTATAACTTAATACTATATAACGTTATACGTTACATGGTGATACTATATATCGTTATACGTTATAGCGTAATACTATATAATGTTATACGTTATAACGTAATACTATATAACGTTATACGTTATACCGTAATACTATAAAAAGTTATACGATATAACGTAATACTATATAACGTTATACGTTATAACGTAATACTATATAACGTTATACGTTATAACGTAATACTATATAACGTTATACGTCACAACGTAATACTATATAACGTTATACGTTATAGCGTAATACTATATAACGTTATACGTTATAACGTAATACTATATAACGTTATACGTTATAACGTAATACTATATAACGTTATACGTTATAACGTAATACTGTATAACGTTATACGTTATAACGTAATACTATATAGCGTTATACGTTATAACGTAATACTATATAACGTTATACGTTATATCGTAATACTATATAACGTTATACGTTACATGGTGATACTATATAACGTTATACGTTATAACGTAATACTACATAAAGTTATACGTTATATGGTAATACTATATAACGTTATACGTTATAACGTAATACTACATAAAGTTATACGTTATAACGTAATACTATATACCGTTATACGTTATAACGTAATACTATATAACGATATACGTTATAACGTAATACTATATAACGTTATACGTTATAACGTAATACTATATAACGTTATACGTTATATGGTGATACTATATAACGTTATACGTTATAACGTAATACTATATAACGTTATACGTTATAACGTAATACTATATAACGTTATACTATATAACGTTATACGTTACATGGTAATACTATATAACGTTATACGTTATAACGTAATACTATATAACGTTATACGTTATATCGTAATACTATATAACGTTATACGTCACAACGTAATACTACATAAAGTTATACGTTATAACGTAATACTATATAACGTTATACGTTATAACGTAATACTATATAACGTTATACGTTATAACGTAATACTATATAACGTTATACGTTATAACGTAATACCATATAACGTTATACGTTATAACGTAATACTATATAACGTTATACGTTATAACGTAACACTATATAACGTTATACGTTATATGGTGATACTATATAACGTTATAACGTAATACTATATAACGTTATACGTTATATGGTAATACTATATAACGTTATACGTTATAACGTAATACTACATAAAGTTATACGTTATAACGTAATACTATATAACGTTATACGTTATAACGTAATACTATATAACGTTATACGTTATAACGTAATACCATATAACGTTATACGTTATAACGTAATACTATATAACGTTATACGTTATAACGTAACACTATATAACGTTATACGTTATATGGTGATACTATATAACGTTATAACGTAATGCTATATAACGTTATACGTTATAACGTAATACTATATAACGTTATACGTTATAACGTAATACTATATAACGTTATACGTTATATGGTGATACTATATAACGTTATAACGTAATGCTATATAACGTTATACGTTATAACGTAATACTATATAACGTTATACTATATAACGTTATACGTTACATGGTAATACTATATAACGTTATACGTTATAACGTAATACTATATAACGTTATACGTTATATCGTAATACTATATAACGTTATACGTCACAACGTAATACTACATAAAGTTATACGTTATAACGTAATACTATATAACGTTATACGTTATAACGTAATACTATATAACGTTATACGTTATAACGTAATACTATATAACGTTATACGTTATAACGTAATACTATATAACGTTATACGTTATAACGTAACACTATATAACGTTATACGTTATATGGTGATACTATATAACGTTATAACGTAATGCTATATAACGTTATACGTTATAACGTAATACTATATAACGTTATACGTTATAACGTAATACTATATAACGTTATACGTTATATGGTGATACTATATAACGTTATAACGTAATGCTATATAACGTTATACGTTATAACGTAATACTATATAACGTTATACTATATAACGTTATACGTTATATGGTAATACTATATAACGTTATACGTTATAACGTAATACTATATAACGTTATACGTTATATCGTAATACTATATAACGTTATACGTCACAACGTAATACTATATAACGTTATACGTTATAACGTAATACTATATAACTTTATACGTTATAACGTAATACTATATAACGTTATACGTTATAACGTAATACTATATAACGTTATACGTTATAACGTAATACTATATAACGTTATACGTTATAACGTAATACTATATAACGTTATACGTTATAACGTAATACTATATAACGTTATACGTTATATGGTGATACTATATAACGTTATAACGTAATGCTATATAACGTTATACGTTATAACGTAATACTATATAACGTTATACGTTATAACGTAATACTATATAACGTTATAAGTAATATGGTGATACTATATAACGAAATAACGTAATGCTATATAACGTTATACGTTATAACGTAATACTATATAACGTTATACGTTATATGGTGATACTATATAACGTTATAACGTAATGCTATATAACGTTATACGTTATAACGTAATACTATATAACGTTATACTATATATCGTTATACGTTATATGGTAATACTATATAACGTTATACGTTATAACGTAATACTATATAACGTTATACGTTATAACGTAATACTATATAACGTTATACGTTATAACGTAATACTATATAAAGTTATACGTTATAACTTAATACTATATAACGTTATACGTTACATGGTGATACTATATATCGTTATACGTTATAGCGTAATACTATATAATGTTATACGTTATAACGTAATACTATATAACGTTATACGTTATACCGTAATACTATAAAAAGTTATACGATATAACGTAATACTATATAACGTTATACGTTATAACGTAATACTATATAACGTTATACGTTATAACGTAATACTATATAACGTTATACGTCACAACGTAATACTATATAACGTTATACGTTATAACGTAATACTATATAACGTTATACGTTATATGGTAATACTATATAACGTTATACGTTATAACGTAATACTATATAACGTTATACGTCACAACGTAATACTATATAACGTTATACGTTATAACGTAATACTATATAACGTTATACGTTATATGGTAATACTATATAACGTTATACGTTATAACGTAATACTACATAAAGTTATACGTTATAACGTAATACTATATAACGTTATACGTTATAACGTAATACTATATAACGTTATACGTTATAACGTAATACTATATAACGTTATACGTTATAACGTAATACTATATAACGTTATACGTTACATGGTGATACTATATAACGTTATACGTTATAACGTAATACTATAAAATGTTATACGTTATAACGTAATACTATATAACGTTATACGTTATAACGTAATACTGTATAACGTTATACGTTATAACGTAATACTATATAGCGTTATACGTTATAACGTAATACTATATAACGTTATACGTTATAACGTAATACTATATAACGTTATACGTTATAACGTAATACTATATAACGTTATACGTTACATGGTGATACCATATAACGTTATACGTTATAACGTAATACTATAAAATGTTATACGTTATAACGTAATACTATATAACGTTATACGTTATAGCGTAATACTATATAACGTTATACGTTATAACGTAATACTATATAACGTTATACGTTATAACGTAATACTGTATAACGTTATACGTTATAACGTAATACTATATAGCGTTATACGTTATAACGTAATACTATATAACGTTATACGTTATAACGTAATACTATATAACGTTATACGTTACATGGTGATACTATATAACGTTATACGTTATAACGTAATACTACATAAAGTTATACGTTATATGGTAATACTATATAACGTTATACGTTATAACGTAACACTACATAAAGTTATACGTTATAACGTAATACTATATACCGTTATACGTTATAACGTAATACTATATAACGATATACGTTATAACGTAATACTATATAACGTTATACGTTATAACGTAATACTACATAAAGTTATACGTTATAACGTAATACTATATACCGTTATACGTTATAACGTAATACTATATAACGTTATACGTTATATGGTGATACTATATAACGTTATACGTTATAACGTAATACTATATAACGTTATACGTTATAACGTAATACTATATAACGTTATACGTTATAGCGTAATACTATATAACGTTATACGTTATAACGTAATACTATATAACCTTATACGTTATATGGTGATACTATATAACGTTATAACGTAATGCTATATAACGTTATACGTTATAACGTAATACTATATAACGTTATACTATATAACGTTATACGTTATATGGTAATACCATATAACGTTATACGTTATAACGTAGTACTATATAACGTTATACGTTATAACGTAATACTATGTAACGTTATACGTCATAACGTAATACTATATAACGTTATACGTTATAACGTAATACTATATAACGTTATACGTTATAACTTAATACTATATAACGTTATACGTTATAACGTAATACTATATAACGTTATACGTTATAACGTAATACTATATAACGTTATACGTTATAGCGTAATACTATATAACGTTATACGTTATAACGTAATACTATATAAAGTTATACGTTATAACTTAATACTATATAACGTTATACGTTACATGGTGATACTATATATCGTTATACGTTATAGCGTAATACTATATAATGTTATACGTTATAACGTAATACTATATAACGTTATACGTTATACCGTAATACTATAAAAAGTTATACGATATAACGTAATACTATATAACGTTATACGTTATAACGTAATACTATATAACGTTATACGTTATAACGTAATACTATATAACGTTATACGTCACAACGTAATACTATATAACGTTATACGTTATAGCGTAATACTATATAACGTTATACGTTATAACGTAATACTATATAACGTTATACGTTATAACGTAATACTATATAACGTTATACGTTATAACGTAATACTGTATAACGTTATACGTTATAACGTAATACTATATAGCGTTATACGTTATAACGTAATACTATATAACGTTATACGTTATATCGTAATACTATATAACGTTATACGTTACATGGTGATACTATATAACGTTATACGTTATAACGTAATACTACATAAAGTTATACGTTATATGGTAATACTATATAACGTTATACGTTATAACGTAATACTACATAAAGTTATACGTTATAACGTAATACTATATACCGTTATACGTTATAACGTAATACTATATAACGATATACGTTATAACGTAATACTATATAACGTTACACGTTATAACGTAATACTATATAACGTTATACGTTATATGGTGATACTATATAACGTTATACGTTATAACGTAATACTATATAACGTTATACGTTATAACGTAATACTATATAACGTTATACGTTATAGCGTAATACTATATAACGTTATACGTTATAACGTAATACTATATAACCTTATACGTTATATGGTGATACTATATAACGTTATAACGTAATGCTATATAACGTTATACGTTATAACGTAATACTATATAACGTTATACTATATAACGTTATACGTTATAACGTAATACTATATAACGTTATACGTTATAACGAAATACTATATATCGTTATACGTTATAGCGTAATACTATATAATGTTATACGTTATAATGTAATACTATATAACGTTATACGTTATACCGGAATACTATATAACGTTATACGTCATAACGTAATACTATATAACGTTATACGTCATAACGTAATACTATATAACGTTATACGTTATAACGTAATACTATATAACGTTATACGTTATAACTTAATACTATATAACGTTATACGTTATAACGTAATACTATATAACGTTATACGTTATAACGTAATACTATATAACGTTATACGTTATAGCGTAATACTATATAACGTTATACGTTATAACGTAATACTATATAACCTTATACGTTATATGGTGATACTATATAACGTTATAACGTAATGCTATATAACGTTATACGTTATAACGTAATACTATATAACGTTATACTATATAACGTTATACGTTATATGGTAATACCATATAACGTTATACGTTATAACGTAGTACTATATAACGTTATACGTTATAACGTAATACTATATAACGTTATACGTTATAACGTAATACTATATAACGTTATACGTTATATGGTGATACTATATAACGTTATAACGTAATGCTATATAACGTTATACGTTATAACGTAATACTATATAACGTTATACTATATATCGTTATACGTTATATGGTAATACTATATAACGTTATACGTTATAACGTAATACTATATAACGTTATACGTTATAACGTAATACTATATAACGTTATACGTTATAACGTAATACTATATAACGTTATACGTTATAACGTAATACTATATAACGTTATACGTTATATGGTGATACTATATAACGTTATAACGTAATGCTATATAACGTTATACGTTATAACGTAATACTATATAACGTTATACGTTATACCGTAATACTATAAAAAGTTATACGATATAACGTAATACTATATAACGTTATACGTTATAACGTAATACTATATAACGTTATACGTTATAACGTAATACTATATAACGTTATACGTTATAACGTAATACTATATAACGTTATACGTCACAACGTAATACTATATAACGTTATACGTTATAACGTAATACTATATAACGTTATACGTTATATGGTAATACTATATAACGTTATACGTCACAACGTAATACTATATAACGTTATACGTCACAACGTAATACTATATAACGTTATACGTTATAACGTAATACTATATAACGTTATACGTTATAACGTAATACTATATAACGTTATACGTTATAACGTAATACTATATAACGTTATACGTTATAACGTAATACTATATAACGTTATACGTTATATGGTGATACTATATAACGTTATAACGTAATGCTATATAACGTTATACGTTATAACGTAATACTATATAACGTTATACGTTATAACGTAATACTATATAACGTTATACGTTATATGGTGATACTATATAACGTTATAACGTAATGCTATATAACGTTATACGTTATAACGTAATACTATATAACGTTATACTATATAACGTTATACGTTATATGGTAATACTATATAACGTTATACGTTATAACGTAATACTATATAACGTTATACGTTATATCGTAATACTATATAACGTTATACGTCACAACGTAATACTATATAACGTTATACGTTATAACGTAATACTATATAACGTTATACGTTATAACGTAATACTATATAACGCTATACGTTATAACGTAATACTATATAACGTTATACGTTATAACGTAATACTATATAACGTTATACGTTATAACGTAATACTATATAACGTTATACGTTATAACGTAATACTATATAACGTTATACGTTATATGGTGATACTATATAACGTTATAACGTAATGCTATATAACGTTATACGTTATAACGTAATACTATATAACGTTATACGTTATACCGTAATACTATAAAAAGTTATACGATATAACGTAATACTATATAACGTTATACGTTATAACGTAATACTATATAACGTTATACGTTATAACGTAATACTATATAACGTTATACGTTATAACGTAATACTATATAACGTTATACGTCACAACGTAATACTATATAACGTTATACGTTATAACGTAATACTATATAACGTTATACGTTATAACGTAATACTATATAACGCTATACGTTATAACGTAATACTATATAACGTTATACGTTATAGCGTAATACTATATAACGTTATACGTTATAACGTAATACTATATAACGTTATACGTTATAACGTAATACTGTATAACGTTATACGTTATAACGTAATACTGTATAACGTTATACGTTATAACGTAATACTATATAACGTTATACGTTATAACGTAATACTATATAACGTTATACGTTATAACGTAATACTATATAACGTTATACGTTATAACGTAATACTATATAACGTTATACGTTATAACGTAATACTATATAAAGTTATACGTTATAACGTAATACTATATAACGTTATACGTTATAACGTAATACTATATAACGTTATACGTTATAACGTAATACTATATAACGTTATACGATATAACGTAATACTATATAACGTTATACGTTATAACGTAATACTATATAACGTTATACGTTATAACGTAATACTATATAACGTTATACGTTACATGGTGATACTATATAACGTTATACGTTTTAACGTAATACTATAAAATGTTATACGTTATAACGTAATACTATATAACGTTATACGTTATAGCGTAATACTATATAACGTTATACGTTATAACGTAATACTATATAACGTTATACGTTATAACGTAATACTATATAACGTTATACGTTATAACGTAATACTATATAACGTTATACGTTATAACGTAGTACTATATAACGTTATACGTTATATGGTGATACTATATAACGTTATAACGTAATGCTATATAACGTTATACGTTATAACGTAATACTATATAACGTTATACGTTATAGCGTAATACTATATAACGTTATACGTTATATGGTGATACTATATAACGAAATAACGTAATGCTATATAACGTTATACGTTATAACGTAATACTATATAACGTTATACTATATAACGTTATACGTTATATGGTAATACTATATAACGTTATACGTTATAACGTAATACTATATAACGTTATACGTTATAACGTAATACTATATAACGTTATACGTTATAACGTAATACTATATAAAGTTATACGTTATAACTTAATACTATATAACGTTATACGTTACATGGTGATACTATATATCGTTATACGTTATAGCGTAATACTATATAATGTTATACGTTATAACGTAATACTATATAACGTTATACGTTATACCGTAATACTATAAAAAGTTATACGATATAACGTAATACTATATAACGTTATACGTTATAACGTAATACTATATAACGTTATACGTCACAACGTAATACTATATAACGTTATACGTTATAACGTAATACTATATAACGTTATACGTTATATGGTAATACTATATAACGTTATACGTTATATGGTAATACTATATAACGTTATACGTTATAACGTAATACTACATAAAGTTATACGTTATAACGTAATACTATATAACGTTATACGTTATAACGTAATACTATATAACGTTATACGTTATAACGTAATACTATAAAATGTTATACGTTATAACGTAGTACTATATAACGTTATACGTTATATGGTGATACTATATAACGTTATAACGTAATGCTATATAACGTTATACGTTATAACGTAATACTATATAACGTTATACGTTATAACGTAGTACTATATAACGTTATACGTTATATGGTGATACTATATAACGTTATAGCGTAATGCTATATAACGTTATACGTTATAACGTAATACTATATAACGTTATACGTTATAGCGTAATACTATATAACGTTATACGTTATATGGTGATACTATATAACGAAATAACGTAATGCTATATAACGTTATACGTTATAACGTAATACTATATAACGTTATACTATATAACGTTATACGTTATATGGTAATACTATATAACGTTATACGTTATAACGTAATACTATATAACGTTATACGTTATAACGTAATACTATATAACGTTATACGTTATAACGTAATACTATATAAAGTTATACGTTATAACTTAATACTATATAACGTTATACGTTACATGGTGATACTATATATCGTTATACGTTATAGCGTAATACTATATAATGTTATACGTTATAAAGTAATACTATATAACGTTATACGTTATACCGTAATACTATAAAAAGTTATACGATATAACGTAATACTATATAACGTTATACGTTATAACGTAATACTATATAACGTTATACGTCACAACGTAATACTATATAACGTTATACGTTATAACGTAATACTATATAACGTTATACGTTATATGGTAATACTATATAACGTTATACGTTATATGGTAATACTATATAACGTTATACGTTATAACGTAATACTACATAAAGTTATACGTTATAACGTAATACTATATAACGTTATACGTTATAACGTAATACTATATAACGTTATACGTTATAACGTAATACTATAAAATGTTATACGTTATAACGTAATACTATATAACGTTATACGTTATAGCGTAATACTATATAACGTTATACGTTATAACGTAATACTATATAACGTTATACGTTATTACGTAATACTATATAACGTTATACGATATAACGTAATACTGTATAACGTTATACGTTATAACGTAATACTATATAACGTTATACGTTATAACTTAATACTATATAACGTTATACGTTACATGGTGATACTATATATCGTTATACGTTATAACGTAATACTATATAACGTTATACGTTATAACGTAATACTATATAACGTTATACGTCACAACGTAATACTATATAACGTTATACTATATATCGTTATACGTTATATGGTAATACTATATAACGTTATACGTTATAACGTAATACTATATAACGTTATACGTTACATGGTGATACTATATATCGTTATACGTTATAGCGTAATACTATATAATGCTATACGTTATAACGTAATACTATATAACGTTATACGTTATACCGTAATACTATAAAAAGTTATACGATATAACGTAATACTATATAACGTTATACGTTATAACGTAATACTATATAACGTTATACGTTATAACGTAATACTATATAACGTTATACGTTATAACGTAATACTATATAACGTTATACGTCACAACGTAATACTATATAACGTTATACGTTATAACGTAATACTATATAACGTTATACGTTATATGGTAATACTATATAACGTTATACGTTATAACGTAATACTATATAACGTTATACGTTATAACGTAATACTATATAACGTTATACGTCACAACGTAATACTATATAACGTTATACGTCACAACGTAATACTACATAACGTTATACGTTATAACGTAATACTATATAACGTTATACGTTATATGGTAATACTATATAATGTTATACGTTATATGGTAATACTATATAACGTTATACGTTATAACATAATACTACATAAAGTTATACGTTATAACGTAATACTATATAACGTTATACGTTATAACGTAATACTATATAACGTTATACGTTATAACGTAATACTATATAACGTTATACGTTATAACGTAATACTATATAACGTTATACGTTATATCGTAATACTATATAACGTTATACGTTATATGGTGATACTATATAACGTTATAGCGTAATGCTATATAACGTTATACGTTATAACGTAATACTATATAACGTTATACGTTATAACGTAATACTGTATAACGTTATACGTTATATGGTGATACTATATAACGTTATAACGTAATGCTATATAACGTTATACGTTATAACGTAATACTATATTACGTTATACTATATAACGTTATACGTTATATGGTAATACTATATAACGTTATACGTTATAACGTAATACTATATAACGTTATACGTTATAACGTAATACTATAAAATGTTATACGTTATAACGTAATACTATATAACGTTATACGTTATAGCGTAATACTATATAACGTTATACGTTATAACGTAATACTATATAACGTTATACGTTATAACGTAATACTATATAACGTTATACGTTATAACGTAATACTGTATAACGTTATACGTTATAACGTAATACTATATAACGTTATACGTTATAACGTAATACTATATAACGTTATATGTTATAACGTAATACTATATAACGTTATACGTTACATGGTGATACTATATAACGTTATACGTTGTAACGTAATACTATATAACGTTATACGTTATATGGTAATACTATATAACGTTATACGTTATATGGTAATACTATATAACGTTATACGTTATATGGTAATACTATATAACGTTATACGTTATAACGTAATACTACATAAAGTTATACGTTATAACGTAATACTATATAACGTTATACGTTATAACGTAATACTATATAACGTGATACGTTATAACGTAATACTATATAACGTTATACGTTATAACGTAATACTATATAACGTTATACGTTATATGGTGATACTATATAACGTTATAACGTAATGCTATATAACGTTATACGTTATAACGTAATACTATATAACGTTATACGTTATAACGTAATACTATATAACGTTATACGTTATAACGTAATACTATATAACGTTATACGTTATAACGTAATACTATATAACGTTATACGTTATAACGTAATACTATATAACGTTATACGTTATATGGTGATACTATATAACGTTATAACGTAATGCTATATAACGTTATACGTTATAACGTAATACTATATAACGTTATACGTTATATGGTGATACTATATAACGTTATAACGTAATGCTATATAACGTTATACGTTATAACGTAATACTATATAACGTTATACGTTATAACGTAATACTATATAACGCTATACGTTATAACGTAATACTATATAACGTTATACGTTATAGCGTAATACCATATAACGTTATACGTTATAACGTAATACTATATGACGTTATACGTTATAACGTAATACTGTATAACGTTATACGTTATAACGTAATACTGTATAACGTTATACGTTATAACGTAATACTATATAACGTTATACGTTATAACGTAATACTATATAACGTTATACGTTATAACGTAATACTATATAACGTTATACGTTATAACGTAATACTATATAAAGTTATACGTTATAACGTAATACTATATAACGTTATACGTTATAACGTAATACTATATAACGTTATACGATATAACGTAATACTATATAACGTTATACGTTATAACGTAATACTATATAACGTTATACGTTATAACGTAATACTATATAACGTTATACGTTATAACGTAATACTATATAACGTTATACGTTACATGGTGATACTATATAACGTTATACGTTATAACGTAATACTATAAAATGTTATACGTTATAACGTAATACTATATAACGTTATACGTTATAGCGTAATACTATATAACGTTATACGTTATAACGTAATACTATATAACGTTATACGTTATAACGTAATACTATATAACGTTATACGTTATAACTTAATACTATATAACGTTATACGTTACATGGTGATACTATATATCGTTATACGTTATAGCGTAATACTATATAATGTTATACGTTATAACGTAATACTATATAACGTTATACGTTATAACGTAATACTATATAACGTTATACGTTATATGGTGATACTTTATAACGAAATAACGTAATGCTATATAACGTTATACGTTATAACGTAATACTATATAACGTTATACTATATAACGTTATACGTTATATGGTAATACTATATAACGTTATACGTTATAACGTAATACTATATAACGTTATACGTTATAACGTAATACTATATAACGTTATACGTTATAACGTAATACTATATAAAGTTATACGTTATAACTTAATACTATATAACGTTATACGTTACATGGTGATACTATATATCGTTATACGTTATAGCGTAATACTATATAATGTTATACGTTATAACGTAATACTATATAACGTTATACGTTATATGGTAATACTATATAACGTTATACGTTATAACGTAATACTACATAAAGTTATACGTTATAACGTAATACTATATAACGTTATACGTTATAACGTAATACTATATAACGTTATACGTTATAACGTAATACTATATAACGTTATACGTTATAACGTAATACTATATAACGTTATACGTTATAACGTAATACTATATAACGTTATACGTTATATGGTGATACTATATAACGTTATAACGTAATGCTATATAACGTTATACGTTATAACGTAATACTATATAACGTTATACGTTATAACGTAATACTATATAACGTTATACGTTATATGGTGATACTATATAACGTTATAACGTAATGCTATATAACGTTATACGTTATAACGTGATACTATATAACGTTATACTATATAACGTTATACGTTATATGGTAATACTATATAACGTTATACGTTATAACGTAATACTATATAACGTTATACGTTATATGGTAATACTATATAACGTTATACGTTATAACGTAATACTATATAACGTTATACGTTATAACGTAATACTATATAACGTTATACGTTATAACGTAATACTATATAAAGTTATACGTTATAACTTAATACTATATAACGTTATACGTTACATGGTGATACTATATATCGTTATACGTTATAGCGTAATACTATATAATGTTATACGTTATAACGTAATACTATATAACGTTATACGTTATATGGTAATACTATATAACGTTATACGTTATAACGTAATACTACATAAAGTTATACGTTATAACGTAATACTATATAACGTTATACGTTATAACGTAATACTATATAACGTTATACGTTATAACGTAATACTATATAACGTTATACGTTATAACGTAATACTATATAACGTTATACGTTATAACGTAATACTATATAACGTTATACGTTATATGGTGATACTATATAACGTTATAACGTAATGCTATATAACGTTATACGTTATAACGTAATACTATATAACGTTATACGTTATAACGTAATACTATATAACGTTATACGTTATATGGTGATACTATATAACGTTATAACGTAATGCTATATAACGTTATACGTTATAACGTGATACTATATAACGTTATACTATATAACGTTATACGTTATATGGTAATACTATATAACGTTATACGTTATAACGTAATACTATATAACGTTATACGTTATAACGTTATACTATATAACGTTATACGTCACAACGTAATACTATATAACGTTATACGTTATAACGTAATACTATATAATGTTATACGTTATAACGTAATACTATATAACGCTATACGTTATAACGTAATACTATATAACGTTATACGTTATAGCGTAATACTATATAACGTTGTACGTTATAACGTAATACTATATAACGTTATACGTTATAACGTAATACTATATAACGTTATACGTTATAACGTAATACTGTATAACGTTATACGTTATAACGTAATACTGTATAACGTTATACGTTATAACGTAATACTATATAACGTTATACGTTATAACGTAATACTATATAACGTTATACGTTATAACGTAATACTATATAACGTTATACGTTATAACGTAATACTATATAACGTTATACGTTATAACGTAATACTATATAAAGTTATACGTTATAACGTAATACTATATAACGTTATACGTTATAACGTAATACTATATAACGTTATACGATATAACGTAATACTATATAACGTTATACGTTATAACGTAACACTATATAACGTTATGCGTTATAACGTAATACTATATAACGTTATACGTTACATGGTGATACTATATAACGTTATACGTTATAACGTAATACTATATAACGTTATACGTTATATGGTAATACTATATAACGTTATACGTTATATGGTGATACTATATAACGTTATAACGTAATGCTATATAACGTTATACGTTATAACGTAATACTATATAACGTTATACGTTATAACGTAATACTATATAACGTTATACGTTATATGGTGATACTATATAACGTTATAACGTAATGCTATATAACGTTATACGTTATAACGTAATACTATATAACGTTATACTATATAACGTTATACGTTATATGGTAATACTATATAACGTTATACGTTATAACGTAATACTATATAACGTTATACGTTATAACGTAATACTATATAACGTTATACGTCACAACGTAATACTATATAACGTTATACGTCACAACGTAATACTATATAACGTTATACGTTATAACGTAATACTATATAACGCTATACGTTATAACGTAATACTATATAACGTTATACGTTATAACGTAATACTATATAACGTTATACGTTACATGGTGATACTATATAACGTTATACGTTATAACGTAATACTATATAACGTTATACGTTATATGGTAATACTATATAACGTTATACGTTATAACGTAATACTACATAAAGTTATACGTTATAACGTAATACTATATAACGTTATACGTTATAACGTAATACTATATAACGTTATACGTTATAACGTAATACTATATAACGTTATACGTTATAACGTAATACTATATAACGTTATACGTTATATGGTGATAATATATAACGTTATAACGTAATGCTATATAACGTTATACGTTATAACGTAATACTATATAACGTTATACGTTATAACGTAATACTATATAACGTTATACGTTATATGGTGATACTATATAA
>NW_027184969.1:0-52462 GCF_040668555.2 Bombus flavifrons
TTATGACGTATAACGTTATATAAAATAACCATATAACGTATAACGTTATATAGTATTACGTTATAACGTATAACGTTATATAGTATTACGTTATAACGTATAACGTTATATAGTATTACGTTATAACGTATAACGTTATATAGTATTACCATATCACGTATAACGTTATATAGTATTACGGTATAACGTATAACGTTATATACTATTACGTTATAACGTTATATAGTATCACCATGTAACGTATAACGTTATATAGTATTACGTTATAACGTATAACGTTATATAGTATTACGTTATAACGTATAACGTATAACGTTATATAGTATTACGTTAGAACGTTATATAGTATTACGTTATAACGTTATATAGTATTACGTTATAACGTATAACGTTATATAGTATTACGTTATAACGTATAACATTATATGTTATTACGTTATAACGTATAACGTTATATAGTATTACGTTATAACGTATAACATTATATGGTTTTACGTTATAACGTATAACGTTATATAGTATTACGTTATAACGTATAACGTTATATAGTATTACGTTATAACGTATAACGTTATATAGTATTACCATATAACGTATAACGTTATATAGTATTACGTTATAACGTATAACTTTATATAGTATTTCGTTATAACGTATAACGTTATATAGTATTACCATATAACGTATAACGTTATATAGTATTACGTTATAACGTATAACATTATATGGTATTACGTTATAACGTATAACGTTATATAGTATTACGTTATAACGTATAACGTTATGTAGTATTACGTTATAACGTATAACGTTATATAGTATTACCATATAACGTATAACGTTATATACTATTACGTTATAACGTTATATAGTATCACCATATAACGTATAACGTTATACAGTATTACGTTATAACGTATAACGTTATATAGTATTACGTTATAACGTATAACGTTATATAGTATTACGTTATAACGTATAACTTTATATAGTATTACGTTATAACGTATAACGTTATATAGTATTACGTTATAACGTATAACGTTATATAATATTACGTTATGACGCATAACGTTATATAGTATTACGTTATAACGTATAACGTTATATAGTATTACGTTATAACGTTTAACGTTATATAGTATTACCATATCACGTATAACGTTATATAGTATTACGGTATAACGTATAACGTTATATACTATTACGTTATAACGCTTAACGATATATAGTATTACGTTATAACGTATAACGTTATATAGTATTACGTTATAACGTATAAAGTTATATAGTATTACGTAATAACGTATAACGTTATATAGTATTACGTTATGACGTATAACGTTATATAATATTACGTTATGACGCATAACGTTATATACTATTACGTTATAACGTTATATAGCATCACCATGTAACGTATAACGTTATATAGTATTACGTTATAACGTTTAACGTTATATAGTATTACCATATCACGTATAACGTTATATAGTATTACGGTATAACGTATAACGTTATATACTATTACGTTATAACGTTATATAGTATCACCATGTAACGTATAACGTTATATAGAATTACGTTATAACGTATAACGTATAACGTTATATAGTATTACGTTATAACGTATAACGTTATATAGTATTACGTTATAACGTATAACGTTATATAGTATTACGGTATAACGTGTAACGTTATATAGTATTACGTTATAACGTATAACATTATATAGTATTACGCTATAACGTATAACGATATATAGTATCACCATGTAACGTATAACGTTATATAGTATCACCATGTAACGTATAACGTTATATAGTATCACCATGTAACGTATAACTTTATATAGTATTACGTTGGAACGTATAACGTTATATAGTATGACGTTATAACGTATAACGTTATATAGTATTACCATATAACGTATAACGTTATATAGTATTACCATATAACGTATAACGCTATATAGTATTACGTTATAACGTTATATAGTATCACCATGTAACGTATAACGTTATATAGTATTACGTTATAACGTATAACGTTATATAGTATTACGTTATAACGTATAACGTTATATAGTATTACGTTATAACGTATAACGTTATTTAGTATTACCATATAACGTATAACGTTATATAGTATTACGTTATAACGTTATATAGTATTACGTTATAACGTTACATAGTATTACGTTATAACGTATAACGTTATATAGTATTACGTTATAACGTATGACGTTATATAGTGTTACGTTATAACGTATAACGTTATATAGTATTACGTTATAACGTATAACATTATATGGTATTACGTTATAACGGATAACGTTACATAGTATTACGTTATAACGGATAACGTTATATAGTATTACGTTATAACGTATAACGTTATATAGTATCACCATGCAACGTATAACGTTATATAGTAATACGTTATAACGTATAACGTTATATAGTATTACGTTATAACGTATAACGTATTACGTTATATAGTATTACGTTATAACGTATAACGTTATATAGTATTACGTTATAACGTATAACATTATATGGTATTACGTTATAACGTATAACGTTATATAGTATTACGTTATAACGTATAACGTTATATCGTATTACGTTATAACGTATAAGGTATAACGTTATATAGTATTACGTTATAACGTTATATAGTATTACGTTATAACGTTATATAGTATTACGTTATAACGTATAACGTTATATAGTATTACGTTATAACGTATAACATTATATGGTATTACGTTATAACGTATAACGTTATATAGTATTACGTTATAACGTATAACGTTATGTGGTATTACGTTATAACGTATAACGTTATATAGTATTACCATATAACGTATAACGTTATATACTATTACGTTATAACGTTATATAGTATCACCATATAACGTATAACGTTATACAGTATTACGTTATAACGTATAACGTTATATAGTATTACGTTATAACGTATAACTTTATATAGTATTACGTTATAACGTATAACGTTATATAGTATTACCATATAACGTATAACGTTATATAGTATTACGTTATAACGTATAACGTTATATACTATTACGTTATAACGTATAACGTTATATACTATTACGTTATAACGTATAACGTTATATAGTATTACGTTATAACGTATAACGTTATATAGTATTACGGTATAACGTATAACGTTATATACTATTACGTTATAACGTTATATAGTAACACCATGTAACGTATAACGTTATATAGTAATACGTTATAACGTATAACGTTATATAGAATTACGTTATAACGTATAACGTATAACGTTATATAGTATTACGTTATAACGTATAACGTTATATAGTATTACGTTATAACGTATAACGTTATATAGTATTACGGTATAACGTATAACATTATATAGTATTACGTTATAACGTATAACATTATATAGTATTACGCTATAACGTATAACGTTATATAGTATCACCATGTAACGTATAACGTTATATAGTATCACCATGTAACGTATAACGTTATATAGTATCACCATGTAACGTATAACTTTATATAGTATTACGTTATAACGTATAACGTTATATAGTATGACGTTATAACGTATAACGTTATATAGTATTACCATATAACGTATAACGTTATATAGTATTACCATATAACGTATAACGCTATATAGTATTACGTTATAACGTTATATAGTATCACCATGTAACGTATAACGTTATATAGTATTACGTTATAACGTATAACGTTATATAGTATTACGTTATAACGTATAACGTTATATAGTATTACGTTATAACGTATAACGTTATTTAGTATTACCATATAACGTATAACGTTATATAGTATTACGTTATAACGTTATATAGTATTACGTTATAACGTTACATAGTATTACGTTATAAAGTATAACGTTATATAGTATTACGTTATAACGTATAACATTATATGGTATTACGTTATAACGTATAACGTTATATAGTATTACGTTATAACGTATAACGTTATGTAGTATTACGTTATAACGTATAACGTTATATAGTATTACCATATAACGTATAACGTTATATACTATTACGTTATAACGTTATATAGTATCACCATATAACGTATAACGTTATACAGTATTACGTTATAACGTATAACGTTATATAGTATTACGTTATAACGTATAACGTTATATAGTATTACGTTATAACGTCTAACTTTATATAGTATTACGTTATAACGTATAACGTTATATAGTATTACCATATAACGTATAACGTTATATAGTATTACGTTATAACGTATAACGTTATATACTATTACGTTATAACGTATAACGTTATATAGTATTACGTTATAACGTATAACGTTATATAGTATTACGTTATAACGTATAACGTTATATAGTATTACGTTATAACGTATAACGTTATATCGTATTACGTTATGACGTATAACGTTATATAGTATTACGTTATGACGTATAACGTTATATAGTATTACCATATAACGTATAACGTTATATACTATTACGTTATAACGTTATATAGCATCACCATGTAACGTATAACGTTATATAGTATTACGTTATAACGTATAACGTTATATAGTATTACGTTATAACGCTTAACGATATATAGTATTACGTTATAACGTATAACGTTATATAGTATTACGTTATAACGTATAAAGTTATATAGTATTACGTAATAACGTATAACGTTATATAGTATTACGTTATGACGTATAACGTTATATAGTATTACGTTATGACGCATAACGTTATATAGTATTACGTTATAACGTATAACGTTATATAGTATTACGGTATAACGTATAACATTATATAGTATTACGTTATAACGTATAACATTATATAGTATTACGCTATAACGTATAACGTTATATAGTATCACCATGTAACGTATAACGTTATATAGTATCACCATGTAACGTATAACGTTATATAGTATCACCATGTAACGTATAACTTTATATAGTATTACGTTATAACGTATAACGTTATATAGTATGACGTTATAACGTATAACGTTATATAGTATTACCATATAACGTATAACGTTATATAGTATTACCATATAACGTATAACGCTATATAGTATTACGTTATAACGTTATATAGTATCACCATGTAACGTATAACGTTATATAGTATTACGTTATAACGTATAACGTTATATAGTATTACGTTATAACGTATAACGTTATATAGTATTACGTTATAACGTATAACGTTATTTAGTATTACCATATAACGTATAACGTTATATAGTATTACGTTATAACGTTATATAGTATTACGTTATAACGTTACATAGTATTACGTTATAAAGTATAACGTTATATAGTATTACGTTATAACGTATAACATTATATGGTATTACGTTATAACGTATAACGTTATATAGTATTACGTTATAACGTATAACGTTATGTAGTATTACGTTATAACGTATAACGTTATATAGTATTACCATATAACGTATAACGTTATATACTATTACGTTATAACGTTATATAGTATCACCATATAACGTATAACGTTATACAGTATTACGTTATAACGTATAACGTTATATAGTATTACGTTATAACGTATAACGTTATATAGTATTACGTTATAACGTCTAACTTTATATAGTATTACGTTATAACGTATAACGTTATATAGTATTACCATATAACGTATAACGTTATATAGTATTACGTTATAACGTATAACGTTATATACTATTACGTTATAACGTATAACGTTATATAGTATTACGTTATAACGTATAACGTTATATAGTATTACGTTATAACGTATAACGTTATATAGTATTACGTTATAACGTATAACGTTATATCGTATTACGTTATGACGTATAACGTTATATAGTATTACGTTATGACGTATAACGTTATATAGTATTACCATATAACGTATAACGTTATATACTATTACGTTATAACGTTATATAGCATCACCATGTAACGTATAACGTTATATAGTATTACGTTATAACGTATAACGTTATATAGTATTACGTTATAACGCTTAACGATATATAGTATTACGTTATAACGTATAACGTTATATAGTATTACGTTATAACGTATAAAGTTATATAGTATTACGTAATAACGTATAACGTTATATAGTATTACGTTATGACGTATAACGTTATATAGTATTACGTTATGACGCATAACGTTATATAGTATTACGTTATAACGTATAACGTTATATAGTATTACGGTATAACGTATAACGTTATATACTATTACGTTATAACGTTATATAGTATCACCATTTAACGTATAACGTTATATAGTAATACGTTATAACGTATAACGTTATATAGAATTACGTTATAACGTATAACGTATAACGTTATATAGTATTACGTTATAACGTATAACGTTATATAGTATTACGTTATAACGTATAACGTTATATAGTATTACGGTATAACGTATAACGTTATATAGTATTACGTTATAACGTATAACATTATATAGTATTACGCTATAACGTATAACGTTATATAGTATCACCATGTAACGTATAACGTTATATAGTATCACCATGTAACGTATAACGTTATATAGTATCACCATGTAACGTATAACTTTATATAGTATTACGTTATAACGTATAACGTTATATAGTATGACGTTATAACGTATAACGTTATATAGTATTACCATATAACGTATAACGTTATATAGTATTACCATATAACGTATAACGCTATATAGTATTACGCTATAACGTTATATAGTATCACCATGTAACGTATAACGTTATATAGTTTTACGTTATAACGTATAACGTTATATAGTATTACGCTATAACGTATAACGTTATTTAGTATTACCATATAACGTATAACGTTATATAGTATTACGTTATAACGTTATATAGTATTACGTTATAACGTTACATAGTATTACGTTATAACGTATAACGTTATATAGTATTACGTTATAACGTATGACGTTATATAGTGTTACGTTATAACGTATAACGTTATATAGTATTACGTTATAACGTATAACGTTACATAGCATTACGTTATAACGGATAACGTTACACAGTATTACGTTATAACGGATAACGTTATATAGTATTACGTTATAACGTATAACGTTATATAGTATCACCATGCAACGTATAACGTTATATAGTAATACGTTATAACGTATAACGTTATATAGTATTACGTTATAACGTATAACGTATAACGTTATATAGTATTACGTTATAACGTATAACGTTATATAGTATTACGTTATAACGTATAACATTATATGGTATTACGTTATAACGTATAACGTTATATAGTATTACGTTATAACGTATAACGTTATATCGTATTACGTTATAACGTATAACGTTATATAGTATTACGTTATAACGTATGACGTTACATAGTATTACGTTATAACGGATAACGTTAGGTAGTATTACGTTATAACGTATAACGTTATATAGTATTACGTTATAACGTTATATAGTATCACCATGTAACGTATAACTTTATATAGTATTACGTTATAACGTATAACGTTATATAGTATTACGTTATAACGTATAACGTTATATAGTATTACGTTATGACGTATAACGTTATATACTATTACGTTATAACGTTATATAGTATCACCATGTAACGTATAACGTTATATAGTATTACGTTATAACGTATAACGTTATATAGTATGACGTTATAACGTATAACGTTATATAGTATTACCATATAACGTATAACGTCATATAGTATTACCATATAACGTATAACGTTATATAGTATTACGTTATAACGTATAACGTTACATAGTATTACGTTATAACGGATAACGTTATATAGTACTACGTTATAACGTATAACGTTATATAGTATTACGTTATAACGTATATCGTTATATAGTATTACGTTATAACGTATAACGTTATATAGTATTACGTTATGACGTATAACGTTATATAGTATTACGTTATGACGTATAACGTTATATAGTATTACCATATAACGTATAACGTTATATACTATTACGTTATAACGTTATATAGTATCACCATGTAACGTATAACGTTATATAGTATTACGTTATAACGTATAACGTTATATAGTATTACGTTATAACGTATAACGTTATATAGTATTACGTTATAACGTTATATAGTATCACCATGTAACGTACAACTTTATATAGTATTACGTTATAACGTATAACGTTATATCGTATTACGTTATAACGTATAACGTTATATAGTATTACGTTATGACGTATAACGTTATATACTATTACGTTATAACGTTATATAGTATCACCATGTAACGTATAACGTTATATAGTATCACCATGTAACGTATAACGTTATATAGTATTACGTTATAACGTATAACGTTATATGGTATTACGTTATAACGTATAACGTTATATAGTATTACGTTATAACGTATAACGTTATGTAGTATTACGTTATAACATATAACGTTATATAGTATTACCATATAACGTATAACGTTATATACTATTACGTTATAACGTTATATAGTATCACCATATAACGTATAACGTTATACAGTATTACGTTATAACGTATAACGTTATATAGTATTACGTTATAACGTATAACTTTATATAGTATTACGTTATAACGTATAACGTTATATAGTATTACCATATAACGTATAACGTTATATAGTATTACGTTATTACGCATAACGTTATATAGTGTTACGTTATAACGTATAACGTTATATAGTATTACGTTATAACGTTTAACGTTATATAGTATTACCATATCACGTATAACGTTATATAGTATTACGTTATAACGTATAACGTTATATACTATTACGTTATAACGTTATATAGTATCACCATATAACGTATAACGTTATACAGTATTACGTTATAACGTATAACTTTATATAGTATTACGTTATAACGTATAACGTTATGTAGTATTACGTTATAACGTATAACGTTATATAGTATTACCATATAACGTATAACGTTATATACTATTACGTTATAACGTTATATAGTATCACCATATAACGTATAACGTTATACAGTATTACGTTATATACTATTACGTTATAACGTTATATAGTATCACCATATAACGTATAACGTTATACAGTATTACGTTATAACGTATAACGTTATATAGTATTACGTTATAACGTATAACTTTATATAGTATTACGTTATAACGTATAACGTTATATAGTATTACCATATAACGTATAACGTTATATAGTATTACGTTATAACGTATAACGTTATATACTATTACGTTATAACGTATAACGTTATATAGTATTACGTTATAACGTATAACGTTATATAGTATTACGTTATAACGTATAACGTTATATAGTATTACGTTATGACGTATAACGTTATATAGTATTACGTTATGACGTATAACGTTATATACTATTACGTTATAACGTTATATAGTATCACCATGTAACGTATAACGTTATATAGTATCACCATGTAACGTATAACGTTATATAGTATTACGTTATAACGTATAACGTTATATGGTATTACGTTATAACGTATAACGTTATATAGTATTACGTTATAACGTATAACGTTATGTAGTATTACGTTATAACATATAACGTTATATAGTATTACCATATAACGTATAACGTTATATACTATTACGTTATAACGTTATATAGTATCACCATATAACGTATAACGTTATACAGTATTACGTTATAACGTATAACGTTATATAGTATTACGTTATAACGTATAACTTTATATAGTATTACGTTATAACGTATAACGTTATATAGTATTACCATATAACGTATAACGTTATATAGTATTACGTTATTACGCATAACGTTATATAGTGTTACGTTATAACGTATAACGTTATATAGTATTACGTTATAACGTTTAACGTTATATAGTATTACCATATCACGTATAACGTTATATAGTATTACGTTATAACGTATAACGTTATATACTATTACGTTATAACGTTATATAGTATCACCATATAACGTATAACGTTATACAGTATTACGTTATAACGTATAACTTTATATAGTATTACGTTATAACGTATAACGTTATGTAGTATTACGTTATAACGTATAACGTTATATAGTATTACCATATAACGTATAACGTTATATACTATTACGTTATAACGTTATATAGTATCACCATATAACGTATAACGTTATACAGTATTACGTTATATACTATTACGTTATAACGTTATATAGTATCACCATATAACGTATAACGTTATACAGTATTACGTTATAACGTATAACGTTATATAGTATTACGTTATAACGTATAACTTTATATAGTATTACGTTATAACGTATAACGTTATATAGTATTACCATATAACGTATAACGTTATATAGTATTACGTTATAACGTATAACGTTATATGCTATTACGTTATAACGTATAACGTTATATAGTATTACGTTATAACGTATAACGTTATATAGTATTACGTTATAACGTATAACGTTATATAGTATTACGTTATGACGTATAACGTTATATAGTATTACGTTATGACGTATAACGTTATATAGTATTACGTTATAACGTATAACGTTATATAGTATTACGTTATAACGCTTAACGATATATAGTATTACGTTATAACGTATAACGTTATATAGTATTACGTTATAACGTATAAAGTTATATAGTATTACGTAATAACGTATAACGTTATATAGTATCACCATGTAACGTATAACGTTATATAGTATCACCATGTAACGTATAACGTTATATAGTATCACCATGTAACGTATAACTTTATATAGTATTACGTTATAACGTATAACGTTATATAGTATGACGTTATAACGTATAACGTTATATAGTATTACCATATAACGTATAACGTTATATAGTATTACCATATAACGTATAACGCTATATAGTATTACGTTATAACGTTATATAGTATCACCATGTAACGTATAACGTTATATAGTATTACGTTATAACGTATAACGTTATATAGTATTACGTTATAACGTATAACGTTATATAGTATTACGTTATAACGTATAACGTTATTTAGTATTACCATATAACGTATAACGTTATATAGTATTACGTTATAACGTTATATAGTATTACGTTATAACGTTACATAGTATTACGTTATAACGTATAACGTTATATAGTATTACGTTATAACGTATAACATTATATGGTATTACGTTATAACGTATAACGTTATATAGTATTACGTTATAACGTATAACGTTATGTAGTATTACGTTATAACGTATAACGTTATATAGTATTACCATATAACGTATAACGTTATATACTATTACGTTATAACGTTATATAGTATCACCATATAACGTATAACGTTATACAGTATTACGTTATAACGTATAACGTTATATAGTATTACGTTATAACGTATAACGTTATATAGTATTACGTTATAACGTCTAACTTTATATAGTATTACGTTATAACGGATAACGTTAGGTAGTATTACGTTATAACGTATAACGTTATATAGTATTACGTTATAACGTTATATAGTATCACCATGTAACGTATAACTTTATATAGTATTACGTTATAACGTATAACGTTATATAGTATTACGTTATAACGTATAACGTTATATAGTATTACGTTATGACGTATAACGTTATATACTATTACGTTATAACGTTATATAGTATCACCATGTAACGTATAACGTTATATAGTATTACGTTATAACGTATAACGTTATATAGTATGACGTTATAACGTATAACGTTATATAGTATTACCATATAACGTATAACGTCATATAGTATTACCATATAACGTATAACGTTATATAGTATTACGTTATAACGTATAACGTTACATAGTATTACGTTATAACGGATAACGTTATATAGTACTACGTTATAACGTATAACGTTATATAGTATTACGTTATAACGTATATCGTTATATAGTATTACGTTATAACGTATAACGTTATATAGTATTACGTTATGACGTATAACGTTATATAGTATTACGTTATGACGTATAACGTTATATAGTATTACCATATAACGTATAACGTTATATACTATTACGTTATAACGTTATATAGTATCACCATGTAACGTATAACGTTATATAGTATTACGTTATAACGTATAACGTTATATAGTATTACGTTATAACGTATAACGTTATATAGTATTACGTTATAACGTTATATAGTATCACCATGTAACGTACAACTTTATATAGTATTACGTTATAACGTATAACGTTATATCGTATTACGTTATAACGTATAACGTTATATAGTATTACGTTATGACGTATAACGTTATATACTATTACGTTATAACGTTATATAGTATCACCATGTAACGTATAACGTTATATAGTATCACCATGTAACGTATAACGTTATATAGTATTACGTTATAACGTATAACGTTATATGGTATTACGTTATAACGTATAACGTTATATAGTATTACGTTATAACGTATAACGTTATGTAGTATTACGTTATAACATATAACGTTATATAGTATTACCATATAACGTATAACGTTATATACTATTACGTTATAACGTTATATAGTATCACCATATAACGTATAACGTTATACAGTATTACGTTATAACGTATAACGTTATATAGTATTATGTTATAACGTATAACTTTATATAGTATTACGTTATAACGTATAACGTTATATAGTATTACCATATAACGTATAACGTTATATAGTATTACGTTATTACGCATAACGTTATATAGTGTTACGTTATAACGTATAACGTTATATAGTATTACGTTATAACGTTTAACGTTATATAGTATTACCATATCACGTATAACGTTATATAGTATTACGTTATAACGTATAACGTTATATACTATTACGTTATAACGTTATATAGTATCACCATATAACGTATAACGTTATACAGTATTACGTTATAACGTATAACTTTATATAGTATTACGTTATAACGTATAACGTTATGTAGTATTACGTTATAACGTATAACGTTATATAGTATTACCATATAACGTATAACGTTATATACTATTACGTTATAACGTTATATAGTATCACCATATAACGTATAACGTTATACAGTATTACGTTATATACTATTACGTTATAACGTTATATAGTATCACCATATAACGTATAACGTTATACAGTATTACGTTATAACGTATAACGTTATATAGTATTACGTTATAACGTATAACTTTATATAGTATTACGTTATAACGTATAACGTTATATAGTATTACCATATAACGTATAACGTTATATAGTATTACGTTATAACGTATAACGTTATATACTATTACGTTATAACGTATAACGTTATATAGTATTACGTTATAACGTATAACGTTATATAGTATTACGTTATAACGTATAACGTTATATAGTATTACGTTATGACGTATAACGTTATATAGTATTACGTTATGACGTATAACGTTATATAGTATTACGTTATAACGTATAACGTTATATAGTATTACGTTATAACGCTTAACGATATATAGTATTACGTTATAACGTATAACGTTATATAGTATTACGTTATAACGTATAAAGTTATATAGTATTACGTAATAACGTATAACGTTATATAGTATTACGTTATGACGTATAACGTTATATAGTATTACGTTATTACGCATAACGTTATATAGTGTTACGTTATAACGTATAACGTTATATAGTATTACGTTATAACGTTTAACGTTATATAGTATTACCATATCACGTATAACGTTATATAGTATTACGGTATAACGTATAACGTTATATACTATTACGTTATAACGTTATATAGTATCACCATGTAACGTATAACGTTATATAGTAATACGTTATAACGTATAACGTTATATAGAATTACGTTATAACGTATAACGTATAACGTTATATAGTATTACGTTATAACGTATAACGTTATATAGTATTACGTTATAACGTATAACATTATATGGTATTACGTTATAACGTATAACGTTATATAGTATTACGTTATAACGTATAACGTTATATAGTATGACGTTATAACGTATAACGTTATATAGTATTACCATATAACGTATAACGTTATATAGTATTACCATATAACGTACAACGTTATATAGTATTACGTTATAACGTTATATAGTATCACCATGTAACGTATAACGTTATATAGTATTACGTTATAACGTACAACGTTATATAGTATTACGTTATAACGTATAACGTATAACGTTATATAGTATTACGTTATAACGTTATATAGTATTACGTTATAACGTTATATAGTATTACGTTATAACGTATAACGTTATATAGTATTACGTTATAACGTATAACATTATATGGTATTACGTTATAACGTATAACGTTATATAGTATTACGTTATAACGTATAACATTATAAGGTTTTACGTTATAACGTATAACGTTATATAGTATTACGTTATAACGTATAACGTTATATAGTATTACGTTATAACGTATAACGTTATATAGTATTACGTTATAACGTATAACTTTATATAGTATTTCGTTATAACGTATAACGTTATATAGGATTACCATATAACGTATAACGTTATATAGTATTACGTTATAACGTATAACATTATATGGTATTACGTTATGACGTATAACGTTATATAGTATTACCATATAACGTATAACGTTATATACTATTACGTTATAACGTTATATAGCATCACCATGTAACGTATAACGTTATATAGTATTACGTTATAACGTATAACGTTATATAGTATTACGGTATAACGTATAACGTTATATAGTATTACGTTATAACGTATAACATTATATGGTATTACGTTATAACGTATAACGTTATATAGTATTACGTTATAACGTATAACGTTATATAGTATGACGTTATAACGTATAACGTTATATAGTATTACCATATAACGTATAACGTTATATAGTATTACCATATAACGTACAACGTTATATAGTATTACGTTATAACGTTATATAGTATCACCATGTAACGTATAACGTTATATAGTATTACGTTATAACGTACAACGTTATATAGTATTACGTTATAACGTATAACGTATAACGTTATATAGTATTACGTTATAACGTTATATAGTATTACGTTATAACGTTATATAGTATTACGTTATAACGTATAACGTTATATAGTATTACGTTATAACGTATAACATTATATGGTATTACGTTATAACGTATAACGTTATATAGTATTACGTTATAACGTATAACATTATAAGGTTTTACGTTATAACGTATAACGTTATATAGTATTACGTTATAACGTATAACGTTATATAGTATTACGTTATAACGTATAACGTTATATAGTATTACCATATAACGTATAACGTTATATAGTATTACGTTATAACGTATATCTTTATATAGTATTTCGTTATAACGTATAACGTTATATAGGATTACCATATAACGTATAACGTTATATAGTATTACGTTATAACGTATAACATTATATGGTATTACGTTATAACGTATAACGTTATATAGTATTACGTTATAACGTATAACGTTATGTAGTATTACGTTATAACGTATAACGTTATATAGTATTACCATATAACGTATAACGTTATATACTATTACGTTATAACGTTATATAGTATCACCATATAACGTATAACGTTATACAGTATTACGTTATAACGTATAACGTTATATAGTATTACGTTATAACGTATAACGTTATATAGTATTACGTTATAACGTATAACTTTATATAGTATTACGTTATAACGTATAACGTTATATAGTATTACGTTACAACGTATAACGTTATATAGTATTACGTTATAACGTATAACGTTATATCGTATTACGTTATGACGTATAACGTTATATAGTATTACGTTATGACGTATAACGTTATATAGTATTACCATATAACGTACAACGTTATATAGTATTACGTTATAACGTTATATAGTATAACCATGTAACGTATAACGTTATATAGTATTACGTTATAACGTACAACGTTATATAGTATTACGTTATAACGTATAACGTATAACGTTATATAGTATTACGTTATAACGTTATATAGTATTACGTTATAACGTTATATAGTATTACGTTATAACGTATAACGTTATATAGTATTACGTTATAACGTATAACATTATATGGTATTACGTTATAACGTATAACGTTATATAGTATTACGTTATAACGTATAACATTATAAGGTTTTACGTTATAACGTATAACGTTATATAGTATTACGTTATAACGTATAACGTTATATAGTATTACGTTATAACGTATAACGTTATATAGTATTACCATATAACGTATAACGTTATATAGTATTACGTTATAACGTATAACTTTATATAGTATTTCGTTATAACGTATAACGTTATATAGGATTACCATATAACGTATAACGTTATATAGTATTACGTTATAACGTATAACATTATATGGTATTACGTTATAACGTATAACGTTATATAGTATTACGTTATAACGTATAAAGTTATGTAGTATTACGTTATAACGTATAACGTTATATAGTATTACCATATAACGTATAACGTTATATACTATTACGTTATAACGTTATATAGTATCACCATATAACGTATAACGTTATACAGTATTACGTTATAACGTATAACGTTATATAGTATTACGTTATAACGTATAACGTTATATAGTATTACGTTATAACGTATAACTTTATATAGTATTACGTTATAACGTATAACGTTATATAGTATTACGTTACAACGTATAACGTTATATAGTATTACGTTATAACGTATAACGTTATATCGTATTACGTTATGACGTATAACGTTATATAGTATTACGTTATGACGTATAACGTTATATATTATTACCATATAACGTATAACGTTATATACTATTACGTTATAACGTTATATAGCATCACCATGTAACGTATAACGTTATATAGTATTACGTTATAACGTATAACGTTATATAGTATTACGTTATAACGCTTAACGATATATAGTATTACGTTATAACGTATAACGTTATATAGTATTACGTTATAACGTATAAAGTTATATAGTATTACGTAATAACGTATAACGTTATATAGTATTACGTTATGACGTATAACGTTATATAGTATTACGTTATGACGCATAACGTTATATAGTATTACGTTATAACGTATAACGTTATATAGTATTACGTTATAACGTTTAACGTTATATAGTATTACCATATCACGTATAACGTTATATAGTATTACGGTATAACGTATAACGTTATATACTATTACGTTATAACGTTATATAGTATCACCATGTAACGTATAACGTTATATAGTAATACGTTATAACGTATAACGTTATACAGAATTACGTTATAACGTATAACGTATAACGTTATATAGTATTACGTTATAACGTATAACGTTATATAGTATTACGTTATAACGTTATATAGTATCACCATGTAACGTATAACGTTATATAGTAATACGTTATAACGTATAACGTTATACAGAATTACGTTATAACGTATAACGTATAACGTTATATAGTATTACGTTATAACGTATAACGTTATATAGTATTACGTTATAACGTATAACGTTATATAGTATTACGGTATAACGTATAACGTTATATAGTATTACGTTATAACGTATAACATTATATAGTATTACGCTATAACGTATAACGTTATATAGTATCATCATGTAACGTATAACGTTATATAGTATCACCATGTAACGTATAACGTTATATAGTATCACCATGTAACGTATAACTTTATATAGTATTACGTTATAACGTATAACGTTATATAGTATGACGTTATAACGTATAACGTTATATAGTATTACCGTATAACGTATAACGTTATATAGTATTACCATATAACGTATAACGCTATATAGTATTACGTTATAACGTTATATAGTATCACCATGTAACGTATAACGTTATATAGTATTACGTTATAACGTATAACGTTATATAGTATTACGTTATAACGTATAACGTTATATAGTATTACGTTATAACGTATAACGTTATTTAGTATTACCATATAACGTATAACGTTATATAGTATTACGTTATAACGTTATATAGTATTACGTTATAACGTTACATAGTATTACGTTATAACGTATAACATTATATGGTTTTACGTTATAACGTATAACGTTATATAGTATTACGTTATAACGTATAACGTTATATAGTATTACGTTATAACGTATAACGTTATATAGTATTACCATATAACGTATAACGTTATATAGTATTACGTTATAACGTATAACTTTATATAGTATTTCGTTATAACGTATAACGTTATGTAGTATTACGTTATAACGTATAACGTTATATAGTATTTCGTTATAACGTATAACGTTATGTAGTATTACGTTATAACGTATAACGTTATATAGTATTACGTTATAACGTATAACATTATATGGTATTACGTTATAACGTATAACGTTATATAGTATTACGTTATAACGTATAACGTTATGTAGTATTACGTTATAACGTATAACGTTATTTAGTATTACCATATAACGTATAACGTTATATAGTATTACGTTATAACGTTATATAGTATTACGTTATAACGTTACATAGTATTACGTTATAACGTATAACGTTATATAGTATTACCATATAACGTATAACGTTATATAGTATTACGTTATAACGTATAACTTTATATAGTATTTCGTTATAACGTATAACGTTATATAGGATTACCATATAACGTATAACGTTATATAGTATTACGTTATAACGTATAACATTATATGGTATTACGTTATAACGTATAACGTTATATAGTATTACGTTATAACGTATAAAGTTATGTAGTATTACGTTATAACGTATAACGTTATATAGTATTACCATATAACGTATAACGTTATATACTATTACGTTATAACGTTATATAGTATCACCATATAACGTATAACGTTATACAGTATTACGTTATAACGTATAACGTTATATAGTATTACGTTATAACGTATAACGTTATATAGTATTACGTTATAACGTATAACTTTATATAGTATTACGTTATAACGTATAACGTTATATAGTATTACGTTACAACGTATAACGTTATATAGTATTACGTTATAACGTATAACGTTATATCGTATTACGTTATGACGTATAACGTTATATAGTATTACGTTATGACGTATAACGTTATATATTATTACCATATAACGTATAACGTTATATACTATTACGTTATAACGTTATATAGCATCACCATGTAACGTATAACGTTATATAGTATTACGTTATAACGTATAACGTTATATAGTATTACGTTATAACGCTTAACGATATATAGTATTACGTTATAACGTATAACGTTATATAGTATTACGTTATAACGTATAAAGTTATATAGTATTACGTAATAACGTATAACGTTATATAGTATTACGTTATGACGTATAACGTTATATAGTATTACGTTATGACGCATAACGTTATATAGTATTACGTTATAACGTATAACGTTATATAGTATTACGTTATAACGTTTAACGTTATATAGTATTACCATATCACGTATAACGTTATATAGTATTACGGTATAACGTATAACGTTATATACTATTACGTTATAACGTTATATAGTATCACCATGTAACGTATAACGTTATATAGTAATACGTTATAACGTATAACGTTATACAGAATTACGTTATAACGTATAACGTATAACGTTATATAGTATTACGTTATAACGTATAACGTTATATAGTATTACGTTATAACGTTATATAGTATCACCATGTAACGTATAACGTTATATAGTAATACGTTATAACGTATAACGTTATACAGAATTACGTTATAACGTATAACGTATAACGTTATATAGTATTACGTTATAACGTATAACGTTATATAGTATTACGTTATAACGTATAACGTTATATAGTATTACGGTATAACGTATAACGTTATATAGTATTACGTTATAACGTATAACATTATATAGTATTACGCTATAACGTATAACGTTATATAGTATCACCATGTAACGTATAACGTTATATAGTATCACCATGTAACGTATAACGTTATATAGTATCACCATGTAACGTATAACTTTATATAGTATTACGTTATAACGTATAACGTTATATAGTATGACGTTATAACGTATAACGTTATATAGTATTACCGTATAACGTATAACGTTATATAGTATTACCATATAACGTATAACGCTATATAGTATTACGTTATAACGTTATATAGTATCACCATGTAACGTATAACGTTATATAGTATTACGTTATAACGTATAACGTTATATAGTATTACGTTATAACGTATAACGTTATATAGTATTACGTTATAACGTATAACGTTATTTAGTATTACCATATAACGTATAACGTTATATAGTATTACGTTATAACGTTATATAGTATTACGTTATAACGTTACATAGTATTACGTTATAACGTATAACATTATATGGTTTTACGTTATAACGTATAACGTTATATAGTATTACGTTATAACGTATAACGTTATATAGTATTACGTTATAACGTATAACGTTATATAGTATTACCATATAACGTATAACGTTATATAGTATTACGTTATAACGTATAACTTTATATAGTATTTCGTTATAACGTATAACGTTATGTAGTATTACGTTATAACGTATAACGTTATATAGTATTACGTTATAACGTATAACATTATATGGTATTACGTTATAACGTATAACGTTATATAGTATTACGTTATAACGTATAACGTTATGTAGTATTACGTTATAACGTATAACGTTATATAGTATTACCATATAACGTATAACGTTATATACTATTACGTTATAACGTTATATAGTATCACCATATAACGTATAACGTTATACAGTGTTACGTTATAACGTATAACGTTATATAGTATTACGTTATAACGTATAACGATATATAGTATTACGTTATAACGTATAACGTTATATAGTATTACGTTATAACGTATAAAGTTATATAGTATTACGTTATAACGTATAACGTTATATACTATTACGTTATAACGTATAACGTTATATAGTATTACGTTATAACGTATAACGTTATATAGTATTACGTTATAACGTATAACGTTATATAGTATTACGTTATGACGTATAACGTTATATAGTATTACGTTATGACGTATAACGTTATATAGAATTACGTTATAACGTATAACGTTATATACTATTACGTTATAACGTTATATAGTATCACCATGTAACGTATAACGTTATATAGTAATACGTTATAACGTATAACGTTATATAGAATTACGTTATAACGTATAACGTATAACGTTATATAGTATTACGTTATAACGTATAACGTTATATAGTATTACGGTATAACGTATAACGTTATATAGTATTACGTTATAACGTATAACATTATATAGTATTACGCTATAACGTATAACGTTATATAGTATCACCATGTAACGTATAACGTTATATAGTATCACCATGTAACGTATGACGTTATATAGTATCACCATGTAACGTATAACGTTATATAGTATTACGTTATAACGTATAACGTTATATAGTATGACGTTATAACGTATAACGTTATATAGTATTACCATATAACGTATAACGTTATATAGTATTACCATATAACGTATAACGTTATATAGTATTACGTTATAACGTTATATAGTATCACCATGTAACGTATAACGTTATATAGTATTACGTTATAACGTATAACGTTATATAGTATTACGTTATAACGTATAACGTTATATAGTATTACGTTATAACGTATAACATTATATGGTTTTACGTTATAACGTATAACGTTATATAGTATTACGTTATAACGTATAACGTTATATAGTATGACGTTATACCGTATAACGTTATATAGTATTACCATATAACGTATAACGTTATATAGTATTACCATATAACGTACAACGTTATATAGTATTACGTTATAACGTTATATAGTATCACCATGTAACGTATAACGTTATATAGTATTACGTTATAACGTACAACGTTATATAGTATTACGTTATAACGTATAACGTATAACGTTATATAGTATTACGTTATAACGTTATATAGTATTACGTTATAACGTTATATAGTATTACGTTATAACGTATAACGTTATATAGTATTACGTTATAACGTATAACATTATATGGTATTACGTTATAACGTATAACGTTATATAGTATTACGTTATAACGTATAACATTATAAGGTTTTACGTTATAACGTATAACGTTATATAGTATTACGTTATAACGTATAACGTTATATAGTATTACGTTATAACGTATAACGTTATATAGTATTACCATATAACGTATAACGTTATATAGTATTACGTTATAACGTATAACTTTATATAGTATTTCGTTATAACGTATAACGTTATATAGGATTACCATATAACGTATAACGTTATATAGTATTACGTTATAACGTATAACATTATATGGTATTACGTTATAACGTATAACGTTATATAGTATTACGTTATAACGTATAACGTTATGTAGTATTACGTTATAACGTATAACGTTATATAGTATTACCATATAACGTATAACGTTATATACTATTACGTTATAACGTTATATAGTATCACCATATAACGTATAACGTTATACAGTATTACGTTATAACGTATAACGTTATATAGTATTACGTTATAACGTATAACGTTATATAGTATTACGTTATAACGTATAACTTTATATAGTATTACGTTATAACGTATAACGTTATATAGTATTACGTTACAACGTATAACGTTATATAGTATTACGTTATAACGTATAACGTTATATCGTATTACGTTATGACGTATAACGTTATATAGTATTACGTTATGACGTATAACGTTATATAGTATTACCATATAACGTATAACGTTATATACTATTACGTTATAACGTTATATAGCATCACCATGTAACGTATAACGTTATATAGTATTACGTTATAACGTATAACGTTATATAGTATTACGTTATAACGCTTAACGATATATAGTATTACGTTATAACGTATAACGTTATATAGTATTACGTTATAACGTATAAAGTTATATAGTATTACGTAATAACGTATAACGTTATATAGTATTACGTTATGACGTATAACGTTATATAGTATTACGTTATGACGCATAACGTTATATAGTATTACGTTATAACGTATAACGTTATATAGTATTACGTTATAACGTTTAACGTTATATAGTATTACCATATCACGTATAACGTTATATAGTATTACGGTATAACGTATAACGTTATATACTATTACGTTATAACGTTATATAGTATCACCATGTAACGTATAACGTTATATAGTAATACGTTATAACGTATAACGTTATACAGAATTACGTTATAACGTATAACGTATAACGTTATATAGTATTACGTTATAACGTATAACGTTATATAGTATTACGTTATAACGTTATATAGTATCACCATGTAACGTATAACGTTATATAGTAATACGTTATAACGTATAACGTTATACAGAATTACGTTATAACGTATAACGTATAACGTTATATAGTATTACGTTATAACGTATAACGTTATATAGTATTACGTTATAACGTATAACGTTATATAGTATTACGGTATAACGTATAACGTTATATAGTATTACGTTATAACGTATAACATTATATAGTATTACGCTATAACGTATAACGTTATATAGTATCACCATGTAACGTATAACGTTATATAGTATCACCATGTAACGTATAACGTTATATAGTATCACCATGTAACGTATAACTTTATATAGTATTACGTTATAACGTATAACGTTATATAGTATGACGTTATAACGTATAACGTTATATAGTATTACCGTATAACGTATAACGTTATATAGTATTACCATATAACGTATAACGCTATATAGTATTACGTTATAACGTTATATAGTATCACCATGTAACGTATAACGTTATATAGTATTACGTTATAACGTATAACGTTATATAGTATTAAGTTATAACGTATAACGTTATATAGTATTACGTTATAACGTATAACGTTATTTAGTATTACCATATAACGTATAACGTTATATAGTATTACGTTATAACGTTATATAGTATTACGTTATAACGTTACATAGTATTACGTTATAACGTATAACATTATATGGTTTTACGTTATAACGTATAACGTTATATAGTATTACGTTATAACGTATAACGTTATATAGTATTACGTTATAACGTATAACGTTATATAGTATTACCATATAACGTATAACGTTATATAGTATTACGTTATAACGTATAACTTTATATAGTATTTCGTTATAACGTATAACGTTATGTAGTATTACGTTATAACGTATAACGTTATATAGTATTACGTTATAACGTATAACATTATATGGTATTACGTTATAACGTATAACGTTATATAGTATTACGTTATAACGTATAACGTTATGTAGTATTACGTTATAACGTATAACGTTATATAGTATTACCATATAACGTATAACGTTATATACTATTACGTTATAACGTTATATAGTATCACCATATAACGTACAACGTTATACAGTGTAACGTTATAACGTATAACGTTATATAGTATTACGTTATAACGTATAACGATATATAGTATTACGTTATAACGTATAACGTTATATAGTATTACGTTATAACGTATAAAGTTATATAGTATTACGTTATAACGTATAACGTTATATACTATTACGTTATAACGTATAACGTTATATAGTATTACGTTATAACGTATAACGTTATATAGTATTACGTTATAACGTATAACGTTATATAGTATTACGTTATGACGTATAACGTTATATAGTATTACGTTATGACGTATAACGTTATATAGTATTGCGTTATAACGTATAACGTTATATACTATTACGTTATAACGTTATATAGTATCACCATGTAACGTATAACGTTATATAGTAATACGTTATAACGTATAACGTTATATAGAATTACGTTATAACGTATAACGTATAACGTTATATAGTATTACGTTATAACGTATAACGTTATATAGTATTACGGTATAACGTATAACGTTATATAGTATTACGTTATAACGTATAACATTATATAGTATTACGCTATAACGTATAACGTTATATAGTATCACCATGTAACGTATAACGTTATATAGTATCACCATGTAACGTATGACGTTATATAGTATCACCATGTAACGTATAACGTTATATAGTATTACGTTATAACGTATAACGTTATATAGTATGACGTTATAACGTATAACGTTATATAGTATTACCATATAACGTATAACGTTATATAGTATTACCATATAACGTATAACGTTATATAGTATTACGTTATAACGTTATATAGTATCACCATGTAACGTATAACGTTATATAGTATTACGTTATAACGTATAACGTTATATAGTATTACGTTATAACGTATAACGTTATATAGTATTACGTTATAACGTATAACATTATATGGTTTTACGTTATAACGTATAACGTTATATAGTATTACGTTATAACTTATAACGTTATATAGTATGACGTTATACCGTATAACGTTATATAGTATTACCATATAACGTATAACGTTATATAGTATTACCATATAACGTACAACGTTATATAGTATTACGTTATAACGTTATATAGTATCACCATGTAACGTATAACGTTATATAGTATTACGTTATAACGTACAACGTTATATAGTATTACGTTATAACGTATAACGTATAACGTTATATAGTATTACGTTATAACGTTATATAGTATTACGTTATAACGTTATATAGTATTACGTTATAACGTATAACGTTATATAGTATTACGTTATAACGTATAACATTATATGGTATTACGTTATAACGTATAACGTTATATAGTATTACGTTATAACGTATAACATTATAAGGTTTTACGTTATAACGTATAACGTTATATAGTATTACGTTATAACGTATAACGTTATATAGTATTACGTTATAACGTATAACGTTATATAGTATTACGGTATAACGTATAACGTTATATAGTATTACGTTATAACGTATAACATTATATAGTATTACGCTATAACGTATAACGTTATATAGTATCACCATGTAACGTATAACGTTATATAGTATCACCATGTAACGTATAACGTTATATAGTATCACCATGTAACGTATAACTTTATATAGTATTACGTTATAACGTATAACGTTATATAGTATGACGTTATAACGTATAACGTTATATAGTATTACCGTATAACGTATAACGTTATATAGTATTACCATATAACGTATAACGCTATATAGTATTACGTTATAACGTTATATAGTATCACCATGTAACGTATAACGTTATATAGTATTACGTTATAACGTATAACGTTATATAGTATTACGTTATAACGTATAACGTTATATAGTATTACGTTATAACGTATAACGTTATTTAGTATTACCATATAACGTATAACGTTATATAGTATTACGTTATAACGTTATATAGTATTACGTTATAACGTTACATAGTATTACGTTATAACGTATAACATTATATGGTTTTACGTTATAACGTATAACGTTATATAGTATTACGTTATAACGTATAACGTTATATAGTATTACGTTATAACGTATAACGTTATATAGTATTACCATATAACGTATAACGTTATTTAGTATTACGTTATAACGTATAACTTTATATAGTATTTCGTTATAACGTATAACGTTATGTAGTATTACGTTATAACGTATAACGTTATATAGTATTACGTTATAACGTATAACATTATATGGTATTACGTTATAACGTATAACGTTATATAGTATTACGTTATAACGTATAACGTTATGTAGTATTACGTTATAACGTATAACGTTATATAGTATTACCATATAACGTATAACGTTATATACTATTACGTTATAACGTTATATAGTATCACCATATAACGTATAACGTTATACAGTGTTACGTTATAACGTATAACGTTATATAGTATTACGTTATAACGTATAACGATATATAGTATTACGTTATAACGTATAACGTTATATAGTATTACGTTATAACGTATAAAGTTATATAGTATTACGTTATAACGTATAACGTTATATACTATTACGTTATAACGTATAACGTTATATAGTATTACGTTATAACGTATAACGTTATATAGTATTACGTTATAACGTATAACGTTATATAGTATTACGTTATGACGTATAACGTTATATAGTATTACGTTATGACGTATAACGTTATATAGTATTACGTTATAACGTATAACGTTATATAGTATTACGTTATAACGCTTAACGATATATAGTATTACGTTATAACGTATAACGTTATATAGTATTACGTTATAACGTATAAAGTTATATAGTATTACGTAATAACGTATAACGTTATATAGTATTACGTTATGACGTATAACGTTATATAGTATTACGTTATTACGCATAACGTTATATAGTGTTACGTTATAACGTATAACGTTATATAGTATTACGTTATAACGTTTAACGTTATATAGTATTACCATATCACGTATAACGTTATATAGTATTACGGTATAACGTATAACGTTATATACTATTACGTTATAACGTTATATAGTATCACCATATAACGTATAACGTTATACAGTGTTACGTTATAACGTATAACGTTATGTAGTATTACGTTATAACGTATAACGTTATATAGTATTACCATATAACGTATAACGTTATATACTATTACGTTATAACGTTATATAGTATCACCATATAACGTATAACGTTATACAGTGTTACGTTATAACGTATAACGTTATATAGTATTACGTTATAACGTATAACGATATATAGTATTACGTTATAACGTATAACGTTATATAGTATTACGTTATAACGTATAAAGTTATATAGTATTACGTTATAACGTATAACGTTATATACTATTACGTTATAACGTATAACGTTATATAGTATTACGTTATAACGTATAACGTTATATAGTATTACGTTATAACGCTTAACGATATATAGTATTACGTTATAACGTATAACGTTATATAGTATTACGTTATAACGTATAAAGTTATATAGTATTACGTAATAACGTATAACGTTATATAGTATTACGTTATTACGCATAACGTTATATAGTGTTACGTTATAACGTATAACGTTATATAGTATTACGTTATAACGTTTAACGTTATATAGTATTACCATATACGTATAACGTTATATAGTATTACGTTATAACGTATAACTTTATATAGTATTTCGTTATAACGTATAACGTTATATAGGATTAACATATAACGTATAACGTTATATAGTATTACGTTATAACGTATAACATTATATGGTATTACGTTATAACGTATAACGTTATATAGTATTACGTTATAACGTATAACGTTATGTAGTATTACGTTATAACGTATAACGTTATATAGTATTACCATATAACGTATAACGTTATATACTATTACGTTATAACGTTATATAGTATCACCATATAACGTATAACGTTATACAGTATTACGTTATAACGTATAACGTTATATGTATTACGTTATAACGTATAACGTTATATAGTATTACGTTATAACGTATAACTTTATATAGTATTACGTTATAACGTATAACGTTATATAGTATTACGTTACAAACGTATAACGTTATATAGTATTACGTTATAACGTATAACGTTATATCGTATTACGTTATGACGTATAACGTTATATAGTATTACGTTATGACGTATAACGTTATATAGTATTACCATATAACGTATAACGTTATATACTATTACGTTATAACGTTATATAGCATCACCATGTAACGTATAACGTTATATAGTATTACGTTATAACGTATAACGTATATAGTATTACGTTATAACGCTTAACGATATATAGTATTACGTTATAACGTATAACGTTATATAGTATTACGTTATAACGTATAAAGTTATATAGTATTACGTAATAACGTATAACGTTATATAGTATTACGTTATGACGTATAACGTTATTATAGTATTACGTTATGACGCATAACGTTATATAGTATTACGTTATAACGTATAACGTTATATAGTATTACGTTATAACGTTTAACGTTATATAGTATTACCATATCACGTATAACGTTATATAGTATTACGGTATAACGTATAACGTTATATACTATTACGTTATAACGTTATATAGTATCACCATGTAACGTATAACGTTTTATAGTAATACGTTATAACGTATAACGTTATACAGAATTACGTTATAACGTATAACGTATAACGTTATATAGTATTACGTTATAACGTATAACGTTATATAGTATTACGTTATAACGTATAACGTTATATAGTATTACGGTATAACGTATAACGTTATATAGTATTACGTTATAACGTATAACATTATATAGTATTACGCTATAACGTATAACGTTATATAGTATCACCATGTAACGTATAACGTTATATAGTATCACCATGTAACGTATAACGTTATATAGTATCACCATGTAACGTATAACTTTATATAGTATTACGTTATAACGTATAACGTTATATAGTATGACGTTATAACGTATAACGTTATATAGTATTACCGTATAACGTATAACGTTATATAGTATTACCATATAACGCATAACGCTATATAGTATTACGTTATAACGTTATATAGTATCACCATGTACGTATAACGTTATATAGTATTACGTTATAACGTATAACGTTATATAGTATTACGTTATGACGTATAACGTTATATAGTATGTACGTTATAACGTATAACGTTATTTAGTATTACCATATAACGTATAACGTTATATAGTATTACGTTATAACGTTATATAGTATTACGTTATAACGTTACATAGTATTACGTTATAACGGATAACGTTACATAGTATTACGTTATAACGGATAACGTTATATAGTATTACGTTATAACGTATAACGTTATATAGTATTACCGTATAACGTATAACGTTATATAGTATTACCATTATAACGCATAACGCTATATAGTATTACGTTATAACGTTATATAGTATCACCATGTAACGTATAACGTTATATAGTATTACGTTATAACGTATAACGTTATATAGTATTACGTTATAACGTATAAACGTTATGTAGTATTACGTTATAACGTATAACGTTATATAGTATTACCATATAACGTATAACGTTATATACTATTACGTTATAACGTTATATAGTATCACCATATAACGTATAACGTTATACAGTATTACTTTATAACGTATAACTTTATAGTATTTCGTTATAACGTATAACGTTATATAGTATTACCATATAACGTATAACGTTATATAGTATTACGTTATAACGTATAACATCATATGGTATTACGTTATAACGTATAACGTTATATAGTATTACGTTATAACGTATAACGTTATGTAGTATTACGTTATAACGTATAACGTTATATAGTATTACCATATAACGTATAACGTTATATACTATTACGTTATAACGTTATATAGTATCACCATATAACGTATAACGATATACAGTATTACGTTATAACGGAATAACGTTATATAGTATTACGTTATAACGTATAACTTTATATAGTATTACGTTATAACGTATAACGTTATATAGTATTACCGATATAACGTATAACGTTATATAGTATTACGTTATAACGTATAACGTTATATACTATTACGTTATAACGTATAACGTTATATAGTATTACGTTATAACGTATAACGTTATATAGTATTACGTTATAACGTATAACGTTATATAGTATTACGTTATGACGTATAACGTTATATAGTATTACGTTATGACGTATAACGTTATATAGTATTACGTTATAACGTATAACGTTATATAGTATTACGTTATAACGCTTAACGATATATAGTATTACGTTATAACGTATAACGTTATATAGTATTGCGTTATAACGTATAAAGTTATATAGTATTACGTATTCTCGTAATAACGTATAACGTTATATAGTATTACCATATCACGTATAACGTTATATAGTATTACCATATCACGTATAACGTTATATAGTATTACGGTGTAACGTATAACGTTATATACTATTACGTTATAACGTTATATAGTATCACCATGTAACGTATAACGTTATATAGTAAGTACGTTATAACGTATAACGTTATATAGAATTACGTTATAACGTATAACGTATAACGTTATATAGTATTACGTTATAACGTATAACGTTATATAGTCTTACGGTATAACGTATAACGTTATATAGTATTACGTTATAACGTATAAACATTATATAGTATTACGCTTATAACGTATAACGTTATATAGTATCAGCATGTAACGTATAACGTATATAGTATCAGGCCATGTAACGTATGACGTTATATAGTATCACCATGTAACGTTAAACGTTATATAGTATTACGTTATAACGTATAACATTATATAGTATGACGTTATAACGTATAACGTTATATAGTAATTACCATATAACGTATAACGTTATATAGTATTACCATATAACGTATATCGACTTCATATAGTATTACGTTATAACGTTATATAGTATCACCATGTAACGTATAACGTTATATAGTATTACGTTATAACGTATAACGTTATGTAGTATTACGTTATAACGTATAACGTTATATAGTATTACGTTATAACGTATAACATTATATGGTTTTACGTTATAACGTATAACGTTACTATACTATTACGTTATAACGTTATATAGTATCACCATATAACGTATAACGTTATACAGTAATACGTTATTAACGTATAACTGTATATAGTATTTCGTTATAACGTATAACGTTAGGTATAAGTATTACCATATAACGTATAACGTTATATAGTATTGACGTTATAGACGTATAACATTATATGGTATTACGTATTACGTTATAACGTATAACGTTATGTAGTATTACGTTATAACGTATAACGTTATATACTATTACGTTATAACGTATAACGTTATATAGTATTACGTAATAACGTATAACGTTATATAGTATTACGTTATAACGTATAACATTATATGGTATTACGTTATAACGTATAACGTTATATAGTATTACGTTATAACGTATAACATTATAAGGTTTTACGTTATAACGTATAACGTTATATAGTATTACGTTATAACGTATAACGTTATATAGTATTACGTTATAACGTATAACGTTATATAGTATTACCATATAACGTATAACGTTATATAGTATTACGTTATAACGTATAACTTTATATAGTATTTCGTTATAACGTATAACGTTATATAGGATTACCATATAACGTATAACGTTATATAGTATTACGTTATAACGTATAACATTATATGGTATTACGTTATAACGTATAACGTTATGTAGTATTACGTTATAACGTATAACGTTATATAGTATTACCATATAACGTATAACGTTATATACTATTACGTTATAACGTTATATAGTATCACCATATAACGTATAACGTTATACAGTATTACGTTATAACGTATAACGTTATATAGTATTACGTTATAACGTATAACGTTATATAGTATTACGTTATAACGTATAACTTTATATAGTATTACGTTATAACGTATAACGTTATATAGTATTACGTTACAACGTATAACGTTATATAGTATTACGTTATAACGTTATATAGTATCACCATGTAACGTATAACGTTATATAGTAATACGTTATAACGTATAACGTTATACAGAATTACGTTATAACGTATAACGTATAACGTTATATAGTATTACGGTATAACGTATAACGTTATATACTAATACGTTATAACGTTATATAGTATCACCATGTAACGTATAACGTTATATAGTAATACGTTATAACGTATAACGTTATACAGAATTACGTTATATCGTATAACGTATAACGTTATATAGTATTACGTTATAACGTATAACGTTATATAGTATTACGTTATAACGTATAACGTTATATAGTATTACGGTATAACGTATAACGTTATATAGTATTACGTTATAACGTATAACATTATATAGTATTACGCTATAACGTATAACGTTATATAGTATCACCATGTAACGTATAACGTTATATAGTATCACCATGTAACGTATAACGTTATATAGTATCACCATGTAACGTATAACTTTATATAGTATTACGTTATAACGTATAACGTTATATAGTATGACGTTATAACGTATAACGTTATATAGTATTACCGTATAACGTATAACGTTATATAGTATTACCATATAACGTATAACGCTATATAGTATTACGTTATAACGTTATATAGTATCACCATGTAACGTATAACGTTATATAGTATTACGTTATAACGTATAACGTTATATAGTATTACGTTATAACGTATAACGTTATATAGTATTACGTTATAACGTATAACGTTATTTAGTATTACCATATAACGTATAACGATATATAGTATTACGTTATAACGTTATATAGTATTACGTTATAACGTTACATAGTATTACGTTATAACGTATAACGTTATATAGTATTACGTTATAACGTATGACGTTATATAGTGTTACGTTATAACGTATAACGTTATATAGTATTACGTTATAACGTATAACGTTACATAGTATTACGTTATAACGGATAACGTTACATAGTATTACGTTATAACGGATAACGTTATATAGTATTACGTTATAACGTATAACGTTATATAGTAATACGTTATAACGTATAACGTTATATAGTATTACGTTATAACGTATAACGTATAACGTTATATAGTATTACGTTATAACGTATAACGTTATATAGTATTACGTTATAACGTATAACATTATATGGTATTACGTTATAACGTATAACGTTATATAGTATTACGTTATAACGTATAACGTATAACGTTATATAGTATTACGTTATAACGTTATATAGTACTACGTTATAACGTTATATAGTATTACGTTATAACGTATAACGTTATATAGTATTACGTTATAACGTATAACATTATGTGGTATTACGTTATTACGTATAACGTTATATAGTATTACGTTATAACGTATAACATTATATGGTTTTACGTTATAACGTATAACGTTATATAGTATTACGTTATAACGTATAACGTTATATAGTATTACGTTATAACGTATAACGTTATATAGTATTACCATATAACGTATAACGTTATATAGTATTACGTTATAACGTATAACTTTATATAGTATTTCGTTATAACGTATAACGTCATATAGTATTACCATATAACGTATAACATTATATGGTATTACGTTATAACGTATAACGTTATATAGTATTACGTTATAACGTATAACGTTATGTAGTATTACGTTATAACGTATAACGTTATATAGTATTACCATATAACGTATAACGTTATATACTATTACGTTATAACGTTATATAGTATCACCATATAACGTATAACGTTATACAGTATTACGTTATAACGTATAACTTTATATAGTATTTCGTTATAACGTATAACGTTATATAGTATTACCATATAACGTATAACGTTATATAGTATTACGTTATAACGTATAACATTATATGGTATTACGTTATAACGTATAACGTTATATAGTATTACGTTATAACGTATAACGTTATGTAGTATTACGTTATAACGTATAACGTTATATAGTATTACCATATAACGTATAACGTTATATACTATTACGTTATAACGTTATATAGTATCACCATATAACGTATAACGATATACAGTATTACGTTATAACGTATAACGTTATATAGTATTACGTTATAACGTATAACGTTATGTAGTATTACGTTATAACGTATAACGTTATATAGTATTACCATATAACGTATAACGTTATATACTATTACGTTATAACGTTATATAGTATCACCATATAACGTATAACGTTATACAGTATTACGTTATAACGTATAACGTTATATAGTATTACGTTATAACGTATAACGTTATATAGTATTACGTTATAACGTATAACTTTATATAGTATTACGTTATAACGTATAACGTTATATAGTATTACGTTACAACGTATAACGTTATATAGTATAACGTTATAACGTTATATAGTATCACCATGTAACGTATAACGTTATATAGTAATACGTTATAACGTATAACGTTATACAGAATTACGTTATAACGTATAACGTATAACGTTATATAGTATTACGGTATAACGTATAACGTTATATACTATTACGTTATAACGTTATATAGTATCACCATGTAACGTATAACGTTATATAGTAATACGTTATAACGTATAACGTTATACAGAATTACGTTATAACGTATAACGTATAACGTTATATAGTATTACGTTATAACGTATAACGTTATATAGTATTACGTTATAACGTATAACGTTATATAGTATTACGGTATAACGTATAACGTTATATAGTATTACGTTATAACGTATAACATTATATAGTATTACGCTATAACGTATAACGTTATATAGTATCACCATGTAACGTATAACGTTATATAGTATCACCATGTAACGTATAACGTTATATAGTATCACCATGTAACGTATAACTTTATATAGTATTACGTTATAACGTATAACGTTATATAGTATGACGTTATAACGTATAACGTTATATAGTATTACCGTATAACGTATAACGTTATATAGTATTACCATATAACGTATAACGCTATATAGTATTACGTTATAACGTTATATAGTATCACCATGTAACGTATAACGTTATATAGTATTACGTTATAACGTATAACGTTATATAGTATTACGTTATAACGTATAACGTTATATAGTATTACGTTATAACGTATAACGTTATTTAGTATTACCATATAACGTATAACGATATATAGTATTACGTTATAACGTTATATAGTATTACGTTATAACGTTACATAGTATTACGTTATAACGTATAACGTTATATAGTATTACGTTATAACGTATGACGTTATATAGTGTTACGTTATAACGTATAACGTTATATAGTATTACGTTATAACGTATAACGTTACATAGTATTACGTTATAACGGATAACGTTACATAGTATTACGTTATAACGGATAACGTTATATAGTATTACGTTATAACGTATAACGTTATATAGTATCACCATGCAACGTATAACGTTATATAGTAATACGTTATAACGTATAACGTTATATAGTATTACGTTATAACGTATAACGTATAACGTTATATAGTATTACGTTATAACGTATAACGTATAACGTTATATAGTATTACGTTATAACGTATAACGTTATATAGTATTACGTTATAACGTATAACATTATATGGTATTACGTTATAACGTATAACGTTATATAGTATTACGTTATAACGTATAACGTATAACGTTATATAGTATTACGTTATAACGTTATATAGTACTACGTTATAACGTTATATAGTATTACGTTATAACGTATAACGTATATAGTATTACGTTATAACGTATAACATTATATGGTATTACGTTATAACGTATAACGTTATATAGTATTACGTTATAACGTATAACATATATGGTTTACGTTATAACGTATAACGTTAATATTTACGTTATAACGTATAACGTTATATAGTATTACGTTATAACGTATAACGTTATATAGTATTACGTTATAACGTATAACGTTATGTAGTATTACGTTATAACGTATAACGTTATATAGTATTACCATATAACGTATAACGTTATATACTATTACGTTATAACGTTATATAGTATCACCATATAACGTATAACGTTATACAGTATTACGTTATAACGTATAACTTTATATAGTATTTCGTTATAACGTATAACGTTATATAGTATTACCATATAACGTATAACGTTATATAGTATTACGTTATAACGTATAACATTATATGGTATTACGTTATAACGTATAACGTTATATAGTATTACGTTATAACGTATAACGTTATGTAGTATTACGTTATAACGTATAACGTTATATAGTATTACCATATAACGTATAACGTTATATACTATTACGTTATAACGTTATATAGTATCACCATATAACGTATAACGATATACAGTATTACGTTATAACGTATAACGTTATATGGTATTACGTTATAACGTATAACTTTAATAGTATAGTATTACGTTATAACGTATAACGTTATATAGTATTACCATATAACGTATAACGTTATATAGTATTACGTTATAACGTATAACGTTATATACTATTACGTTATAACGTATAACGTTATATAGTATTACGTTATAACGTATAACGTTATATAGTATTACGTTATAACGTATAACGTTATATAGTATTACGTTATGACGTTATAACGTTATATAGTATTACGTTATGACGTATAACGTTATATAGTATTACGTTATAACGTATAACGTTATATAGTATTACGTTATAACGCTTAACGATATATAGTATTACGTTATAACGTATAACGTTATATAGTATTACGTTATAACGTATAAAGTTATATAGTATTACGTAATAACGTATAACGTTATATAGTATTACGTTATGACGTATAACGTTATATAGTATTACGTTATTACGCATAACGTTATATAGTGTTACGTTATAACGTATAACGTTATATAGTATTACGTTATAACGTTTAACGTTATATAGTATCACCATGTAACGTATAACGTTATATAGTATCACTATGTAACGTATGACGTTATATAGTATCACCATGTAACGTATAACGTTATATAGTATTACGTTATAACGTATAACGTTATATAGTATGACGTTATAACGTATAACGTTATATAGTATTACCATATAACGTATAACGTTATATAGTATTACCTTATAACGTATAACGTTATATAGTATTACGTTATGACGTATAACGTTATATAGTATTACGTTATAACTTATAACGTATAACGTTATATAGTATTACGTTATAACGTATAACGTTATATAGTATGACGTTATAACGTATAACGTTATATAGTATTACCATATAACGTATAACGTTATATAGCATTACCATATAACGTATAACGTTATATAGTATCACCATGTAACGTATAACGTTATATAGTATTACGTTATAACGTATAACGTTATATAGTATTACGTTATGACGTATAACGTTATATAGTATTACGTTATGACGTATAACGTTATATAGTATTACGTTATAACGTATAACGTTATATAGTATTACGTTATAACGCTTAACGATATATAGTATTACGTTATAACGTATAACGTTATATAGTATTACGTTATAACGTATAACTTTATATAGTATTACGTTATAACGTATAACGTTATATAGTATTACCATATAACGTATAACGTTATATAGTATACGTTATTACGCATAACGTTATATAGTGTTACGTTATAACGTATAACGTTATATAGTATTACGTTATAACGTTTAACGTTATATAGTATTACCATATCACGTATAACGTTATATAGTATTACGTTATAACGTATAACGTTATATACTATTACGTTATAACGTTATATAGTATCACCATATAACGTATAACGTTATACAGTATTACGTTATAACGTATAACTTTATATAGTATTTCGTTATAACGTATAACGTTATATAGTATTACCATATAACGTATAACGTTATATAGTATTACGTTATAACGTATAACATTATATGGTATTACGTTATAACGTATAACGTTATATAGTATTACGTTATAACGTATAACGTTATATACTATTACGTTATAACGTATAACGTTATATAGTATTACGTTATAACGTATAACGTTATATAGTATTACGTTATGACGTATAACGTTATATAGTATTACGTTATGACGTATAACGTTATATAGTATTACGTTATAACGTATAACGTTATATAGTATTACGTTATAACGCTTAACGATATATAGTATTACGTTATAACGTATAACGTTATATAGTATTACGTTATAACGTATAAAGTTATATAGTATTACGTAATAACGTATAACGTTATATAGTATTACGTTATAACGTATAACATTATATGGTATTACGTTATAACGTATAACGTTATATAGTATTACGTTATAACGTATAACATTATAAGGTTTTACGTTATAACGTATAACGTTATATAGTATTACGTTATAACGTATAACGTTATATAGTATTACGTTATAACGTATAACGTTATATAGTATTACCATATAACGTATAACGTTATATAGTATTACGTTATAACGTATAACTTTATATAGTATTTCGTTATAACGTATAACGTTATATAGGATTACCATATAACGTATAACGTTATATAGTATTACGTTATAACGTATAACATTATATGGTATTACGTTATAACGTATAACGTTATATAGTATTACGTTATAACGTATAACGTTATGTAGTATTACGTTATAACGTATAACGTTATATAGTATTACGTTATAACGCTTAACGATATATAGTATTACGTTATAACGTATAACGTATAACGTTATATAGTATTACGTTATAACGTATAACGTTATATAGTATTACGGTATAACGTATAACGTTATATAGTATTACGTTATAACGTATAACATTATATAGTATTACGCTATAACGTATAACGTTATATAGTATCACCATGTAACGTATAACGTTATATAGTATCACCATGTAACGTATGACGTTATATAGTATCACCATGTAACGTATAACGTTATATAGTATTACGTTATAACGTATAACGTTATATAGTATGACGTTATAACGTATAACGTTATATAGTATTACCATATAACGTATAACGTTATATAGTATTACCATATAACGTATAACGTTATATAGTATTACGTTATAACGTTATATAGTATCACCATGTAACGTATAACGTTATATAGTATTACGTTATAACGTATAACGTTATATAGTATTACGTTATAACGTATAACGTTATATAGTATTACGTTATAACGTATAACATTATATGGTTTTACGTTATAACGTATAACGTTATATAGTATAACGTTATAACGTATAACGTTATATAGTATTACGTTATAACGTATAACGTTATATAGTATTACCATATAACGTATAACGTTATATAGTATTACGTTATAACGTATAACTTTATATAGTATTTCGTTATAACGTATAACGTTATGTAGTATTACGTTATAACGTATAACGTTATATAGTATTACGTTATAACGTATAACGTTATATAGTATTACGTTATAACGTATAACATTATATGGTTTTACGTTATAACGTATAACGTTATATAGTATTACGTTATAACGTATAACGTTATATAGTATTACGTTATAACGTATAACGTTATTTAGTATTACCATATAACGTATAACGTTATATAGTATTACGTTATAACGTATAACTTTATATAGTATTTCGTTATAACGTATAACGTTATATAGTATTACCATATAACGTATAACGTTATATAGTATTACGTTATAACGTATAACATTATATGGTATTACGTTATAACGTATAACGTTATATAGTATTACGTTATAACGTATAACGTTATATAGTATTACGTTATAACGTATAACGTTATATCGTATTACGTTATGACGTATAACGTTATATAGTATTACGTTATAACGTTTAACGTTATATAGTATTACCATATCACGTATAACGTTATATAGTATTACGGTATAACGTATAACGTTATATACTATTACGTTATAACGTTACATAGTATCACCATGTAGCGTATAACGTTATATAGTAATACGTTATAACGTATAACGTTATATAGAATTACGTTATAACGTATAACGTATAACGTTATATAGTATTACGTTATAACGTATAACGTTATATAGTATTACGTTATAACGTATAACGTTATATAGTATTACGGTATAACGTATAACGTTATATAGTATTACGTTATAACGTATAACATTATATAGTATTACGCTATAACGTATAACGTTATATAGTATCACCATGTAACGTATAACGTTATATAGTATCACCATGTAACATATAACGTTATATAGTATCACCATGTAACGTATAACTTTATATAGTATTACGTTATAACGTATAACGTTATATTGTATGACGTTATAACGTATAACGTTATATAGTATTACCATATAACGTATAACGTTATATAGTATTACCATATAACGTATAACGCTATATAGTATTACGTTATAACGTTATATAGTATCACCATGTAACGTATAACGTTATATAGTATTACGTTATAACGTATAACGTTATATAGTATTACGTTATAACGTATAACGTTATATAGTATTACGTTATAACGTATAACGTTATATAGTATTACCATATAACGTATAACGTTATATAGTATTACGTTATAACGTTATATAGTATTACGTTATAACGTTACATAGTATTACGTTATAACGTATAACGTTATATAGTATTACGTTATAACGTATGACGTTATATAGTGTTACGTTATAACGTATAACGTTATATAGTATTACGTTATAACGTATAACGTTACATAGTATTACGTTATAACGGATAACGTTACATAGTATTACGTTATAACGGATAACGTTATATAGTATTACGTTATAACGTATAACGTTACATAGTATTACGTTATAACGGATAACGTTATATAGTATTACGTTATAACGTATAACGTTATATAGTATCACCATGCAACGTATAACGTTATATAGTAATACGTTATAACGTATAACGTTATATAGTATTACGTTATAACGTATAACGTATAACGTTATATAGTATTACGTTATGACGTATAACGTTATATAGTATTACGTTATAACGTATAGCATTATATGGTATTACGTTATAACGTATAACGTTATATAGTACTACGTTATAACGTATAACGATATGTAGTATCACCATGTAACGTATAACGATGTATAGTATTACGATATAACGTATAACGTTATATAGAATTGCGTTATAACGTATAACGTTATATAGTATTACGAAATAACGTATAACGTTATAAAGTATTACCATATAGCGTATAACGTTATATAGTATTACGTTATAACGTTATATAGTATCACCATATAACGTATAACGTTACATAGTATTACGTTATAACGGATAACGTTAGGTAGTATTACGTTATAACGTATAACGTTATATAGTATTACGTTATAACGTTATATAGTATCACCATGTAACGTATAACGTTATATAGTATTACGTTATAACGTATAACGTTATATAGTATTACGTTATAACGTACAACGTATAACGTTATATAGTATTACGTTATGACGTATAACGTTATATAGTATTACGTTATAACGTATAGCATTATATGGTATTACGTTATAACGTATAACGTTATATAGTATTACGTTATAACGTATAACGTTATATCGTATTACGTTATAACGTATAACGTTATATAGTATGACGTTATAACGTATAACGTTATATAGTATTACCATATAACGTATAACGTTATATAGTATTACCATATAACGTATAACGTTATATAGTATTACGTTATAACGTTATATAGTATCACCATGTAACGTATAACGTTATATAGTATTTCGTTATAACGTATAACGTTATATAGTATTACGTTATAACGTATAACGTTATATCGTATTACGTTATAACGTATAACGTTATATAGTATGACGTTATAACGTATAACGTTATATAGTATTACGTTATAACGTATAACATTATATGGTTTTACGTTATAACGTATAACGTTATATAGTATTACGTTATAACGTATAACGTTATATAGTATTACGTTATAACGTATAACGTTATTTAGTATTACCATATAACGTATAACGTTATATAGTATTACGTTATAACGTATAACTTTATATAGTATTTCGTTATAACGTATAACGTTATATAGTATTACCATATAACGTATAACGTTATATAGTATTACGTTATAACGTATAACATTATATGGTATTACGTTATAACGTATAACGTTATATAGTATTACGTTATAACGTATAACGTTATATAGTATTACGTTATAACGTATAACGTTATATCGTATTACGTTATGACGTATAACGTTATATAGTATTACGTTATAACGTTTAACGTTATATAGTATTACCATATCACGTATAACGTTATATAGTATTACGGTATAACGTATAACGTTATATACTATTACGTTATAACGTTATATAGTATCACCATGTAACGTATAACGTTATATAGTAATACGTTATAACGTATAACGTTATATAGAATTACGTTATAACGTATAACGTATAACGTTATATAGTATTACGTTATAACGTATAACGTTATATAGTATTACGTTATAACGTATAACGTTATATAGTATTACGGTATAACGTATAACGTTATATAGTATTACGTTATAACGTATAACATTATATAGTATTACGCTATAACGTATAACGTTATATAGTATCACCATGTAACGTATAACGTTATATAGTATCACCATGTAACATATAACGTTATATAGTATCACCATGTAACGTATAACTTTATATAGTATTACGTTATAACGTATAACGTTATATAGTATGACGTTATAACGTATAACGTTATATAGTATTACCATATAACGTATAACGTTATATAGTATTACCATATAACGTATAACGCTATATAGTATTACGTTATAACGTTATATAGTATCACCATGTAACGTATAACGTTATATAGTATTACGTTATAACGTATAACGTTATATAGTATTACGTTATAACGTATAACGTTATATAGTATTACGTTATAACGTATAACGTTATATAGTATTACCATATAACGTATAACGTTATATAGTATTACGTTATAACGTTATATAGTATTACGTTATAACGTTACATAGTATTACGTTATAACGTATAACGTTATATAGTATTACGTTATAACGTATGACGTTATATAGTGTTACGTTATAACGTATAACGTTATATAGTATTACGTTATAACGTATAACGTTACATAGTATTACGTTATAACGGATAACGTTACATAGTATTACGTTATAACGGATAACGTTATATAGTATTACGTTATAACGTATAACGTTACATAGTATTACGTTATAACGGATAACGTTATATAGTATTACGTTATAACGTATAACGTTATATAGTATCACCATGCAACGTATAACGTTATATAGTAATACGTTATAACGTATAACGTTATATAGTATTACGTTATAACGTATAACGTATAACGTTATATAGTATTACGTTATGACGTATAACGTTATATAGTATTACGTTATAACGTATAGCATTATATGGTATTACGTTATAACGTATAACGTTATATAGTATTACGTTATAACGTATAACGTTATATCGTATTACGTTATAACGTATAACGTTATATAGTATTACGTTATAACGTATAACGTTACATAGTATTACGTTATAACGGATAACGTTAGGTAGTATTACGTTATAACGTATAACGTTATATAGTATTACGTTATAACGTTATATAGTATCACCATGTAACGTATAACGTTATAGAGTATTACGTTATAAACGTCTATATCGTTATGTAACTCCGTATTTCTGTTATTAACAGTTAATATAGATTTATAAGATTACTTTATACTGTATATAACGTTATAGTATGACGTTATAAAGTATAACGTTATATAGTATTACCATATAACGTATAACGTCATATAGTATTACCATATAACGTATAACGTTATATAGTATTACGTTATAACGTATAACGTTACATAGTATTACGTTATAACGGGTAACGTTATATAGTATTACGTTATAACGTATAACGTTATATAGTATTACGTTATAACGTATACGTTATATAGTATTACGTTATAACGTATAACGTTATATAGTATTACGTTATGACGTATAACGTTATATAGTATTACGTTATGACGTATAACGTTATATAGTATTACCATATAACGTATAACGTTATATACTATTACGTTATAACGTTATATAGTATCACCATGTAACGTATAACGTTATATAGTATTACGTTATAACGTATAACGTTATAAAGTATTACGTTATAACGTTATATAGTATCACCATGTAACGTATAACTTTATATAGTATTACGTTATAACGTATAACGTTATATAGTATTACGTTATAACGTATAACGTTATATAGTATTACGTTGTGACGTATAACGTTATATACTATTACGTTATAACGTTATATAGTATCACCATGTAACGTATAACGTTATATAGTATCACCATGTAACGTATAACGTTATATAGTATTACGTTATAACGTATAACGTTATATAGTATGACGTTATAACGTATAACGTTATATAGTATCACCATGTAACGTATAAACGTTATATAGTATTACGTTATAACGTTATATAGTATCACCATGTAACGTATAACGTTATATAGTATTACGTTATAACGTATAACGTTATATAGTAATACGTTATAACGTATAACGTTATATAGAATTACGTTATAACGTATAACGTATAACGTTATATAGTATTACGTTATAACGTATAACGTTATATAGTATTACGTTATAACGTATAACGTTATATAGTATTACGTTATGACGTATAACGTTATATACTATTACGTTATAACGTTATATAGTATCACCATGCAACGTATAACGTTATATAGTATCACCATGTAACGTATAACGTTATATAGTATCACCATGTAACGTATAACGTTATATAGTATTACGTTATAACGTATAACGTTATATAGTATTACGTTATGACGTATAACGTTATATACTATTACGTTATAACGTTATATAGTATCACCATGTAACGTATAACGTTATATAGTATTACGTTATAACGTATAACGTTACATAGTATTACGTTATAACGTATAACATTATATAGTATTACGTTATAACGTATAACGTTATATAGTATTACGTTATAACGTATAACGTTATATAGTATTACGGTATAACGTATAACGTTATATAGTATTACGTTATAACGTATAACATTATATAGTATTACGCTATAACGTATAACGTTATATAGTATCACCATGTAACGTATAACGTTATATAGTATCACCATGTAACGTATAACGTTATATAGTATTACGTTATAACGTATAACGTTATATAGTATTACGTTATAACGTTATATATTATCACCATGTAACGTATAACGTTATATAGTATTACGTTATAACGTATAACGTTATATAGTAATACGTTATAACGTATAACGTTATATAGAATTACGTTATAACGTATAACGTATAACGTTATATAGTATTACGTTATAACGTATAACGTTATATAGTATTACGCTATAACGTATAACGTTATATAGTATCACCATGCAACGTATAACGTTATATAGTATCACCATGTAACGTATAACGTTATATAGTATCACCATGTAACGTATAACGTTATATAGTATTACGTTATAACGTATAACGTTATATAGTATTACGTTATGACGTATAACGTTATATAGTATTACGTTATGACGTATAACGTTATATATGTCGGGGTGGGGATTGGAATTTTGGGCGCGTGACAATTCTTCACGTGAGTTATCCATTGTTTAACACAACTAAGATTATATTTTCACTTATACACAAGTCTGTTACAAAGATTAACAAATAATAAGTCTAGAGAATAATAAACTTAACAAATAATGAAGTTAGCGAAAAATATATTGAACGAATAATAAACTAAACAAATAATAAAGTTAGTGATAATAAGTTGAACGGTTAGTAAGTCTAACAGATAATAAAGCTAATGAGTAATACGTTTAACGGATAGTAAGTTCAATGAATAATATGGTTTACAAACAATAAGTTAATAATCGTTATAAACAATAATTTGAGTTCAAACGAAATCCACGATCAACGGGATGACTCCTTACTAAGCGCAGACTGATCTTAAGCGCAGAAACACGACGTGTCACTCTCTAAAGCAGCCACAAGACGAATGCCAGTCTCGTGGAGATTTTTCTCCCCGTACGATTGCATTTTGTTTTCTATGCCCGTTTGGAAGCATCGAGAAGGTTCCAAACGCCGTTGCTAGGCACACTCGTTGGAAGCATCGAGAAAGTTCCAAACGCCGTTGCTAGGCAGTTTCTGCCTGGAGTTTTGATTACTAATACAATGTATGTCCCCATTGCATCGGCACCTCCGAGGCAACGTCACACGTGGCTAGGCCCGCTCTCGAAGGTCGCATGCCGCCACAACCACATTCTCGGAGAACACATACAACCACTCAGACCTCCGTTAGATAAAACATCCATCCCGTGACCGTGGCTACGTTCGGCGACCAATTGTCGCCTCGAACCCAATCTTGATATCACAAATCTCTAACAATTACAGCTATGATAAAATCCAGGCTAGACTACTAGAAGATGTTCCCAAAATTTCCAAGGAACGGCTTCGGCTTTCCTTTCATCTCCGACACGGCCATTCTGACTGTCACACGTCCTCGTGTGTAGCTAAAATACAGAGTTTTTTTTTTTAACATTAGACTCGTTGTAACTAATATTATCTACCATTCAGTTAAATGTTCCAAATAAGTCAAGGGTCCAGTTTGACAGCAAGATTCCGTTCGAAGGTTTAACAAACAAAGAAATGAAAGAGAACTCAATTGGTAGTGTCATAGTTTGTATTTCGAAGTACTAGTTGCATTCTGTGAGTCACCAGTCAGACCGCAACCGACACGACAGATCATTTTCGATTCCGTACACGGGTGAATCTCAGATTGTTGGATCGTGTTACCACATTGGGCGTACTACGAAAGCGCAGAACATCTCACTGGACATATTACAAAAGCGCAGAACATCTCACTGGACGTATTACGAACGCGCAGAGCACCACACTGGGTGTATTACTAAAGCGCAGAGGGTCACAGTGGACGTATTACGAACGCGCAGAGAGTCACAGTGGACGTATTACGAACGCGCAGAGCATCTCACTGGACGTATTACGAACGCGCACAGCACCACACTGGGTGTATTACTAAGGCGCAGAGGGTCACAGTGGACGTATTACGAACGCGCAGAGCATCTCACTGGACGTATTACGAACGCGCACAGCACCACACTGGGTGTATTACTAAGGCGCAGAGGGTCACAGTGGACGCATTACGAACGCGCAGAGCACCACACTGGGTGTACGACCACGACGTGGTATTAATGATCCTCTGAGGTCCGTGCACTCGCATCGTTATTATCACCGTCGCTGTCATCGTCGCAGACGTCCAACTCATCAGGAACGCAACTATTTGGCATTTTTCTTAGTTTGTCATGTCTGTCCTTGTATGTCCGTTTACCGTCTAAGGTCCTTTAATGTATATCGGTCCCCTTCCAAAATCTCTGCTATCACGAATGGACCCCTGAATTTCGGGTCCAACTTCGTTTGGTTCCTTTCCTCATTTTTTCGTAACACAAAGTCACCAAGGTTAAACCTAACTATCTTGGCTTTCGTTTTGTCGAACCTGTCTTTATCATAGCTAGCGCAAGTCTCCATGTTCCGTATCGCCTGTTGTCTTACACTGGAGATGTCTACTTCCTTTTCCTCGACACTATCAGACAACGTTAAACCGTAGGGCCTTGCTGCCTTGCCAATTAATAACTCCAGAGGACTTGACTTAGTTACACCGAAAACATATTTTTTAGGGTGCTCATAGTACGCTCTACCTGTCCATTGGCCCTACTAGCACCGGTTGCTATTAAGTGGAGTTTAATGTGCCTATCTTGACAGAAACTTTGGAAATCTTTACCCGTAAAGCATCTCCCCTGGTCCGCTATTACCCGGCAGGGGTTACCGAATAAAAATATAGCGGACTTAAGCGCTTTAATGGTATTTAGGGAGTCTATCTTACGGGTATGGTGCAAATATACGAACTTGGTGAAGGCGTCGACCAGCACAACGACATATTCCTTCGAGTCGCTTTTACCACTTAGTTTTCCCGTGATATCCATGTGAACCGTGTGCCAAGGTATGCTGGTCTTAGGTATGGGATGTAGTTCGGCTTGTGTTTTGCCTGAACTAGCCTTTGAAACTCGACAAGCATGACAGTTCTCGACGAATTTGCGAACGTATTTCGCCATTCCCTCGAACCAATAACACTCGTACAGTTTCTCGAGCGTTTTATCCCATCCTAAGTGCATAATTGACTGGTGCACATGGTTGATCACGGACCACCTAAAGCCTCTTGGGACAATGGGCAAGCAGAGAGTTCTGCCTCTCCTTTGTATCTTACGATACAGGGTGCCGGATCGTAATTCGTACGTGTTCGCAACGTCGTCCGCAAGCTCGTCGTTCCGCAACTTATCGACGATTTCCATAATTTGAGGATCGCGACGTTGCTCCGCCAAGAGCCAATCTTCGGAAATTTCGGCCAGATTGATTTCTTTTTCGGCAATTTTGACGATCGTACGGTGATCCGAGTCTACGGGGTTCCGCGAAAAAAAATCGACGTGAGCCATTCGTCTGCCTTCCCGATACATAACGTCAAAGGTAAAAGTTTGTAGGTAAGCCCACCACCTGTAAATCCTGTCATTCAAATGCACCTTATTGCTGGATGCCTTCAAGGAATTGCAATCAGTAACGACAAGGAATTCTCGCCCGTGTAGATAGTGGCGAAAATGCTTGACGGCGTTTACGACTGCTAACGTTTCTAATTCGTAGGAATGATATCTAGATTCCGTTGGGCTAGTCTTTTTGCTGTAATACTCTACTACTCTATTTTTACCTTCGACCTTCTGCATTAGGATAGCCCCGTAGCCTTCTGAACTAGCGTCGGTGTGTAGCTCTATTGGGTAATTGGGATCAAATATCATTAGCACCGGTTCATCGGTCAGAATAGAAATTATTTTTTGCCTTATCTTTTCATGTTTATCCGTCCAATTTATGTTCTTGTTACCGGAAGTGAGTGCATACAAAGGTTTCATTACTTGTGAGAATTTTGGAACGAATTTTCGAAAATAAGAAGCTAGACCGATGAACTGCCGAAGCTGTGTAACGGTCGTCGGTGCGGGTAAAGAGCTTAAGGCGTGTATTTTTCCCGGGTTGGGGCGAACTTCTCCGTTACAAATTACATAACCCAAATAGAGTACCGAGGTCGTTAGAAAAGAACATTTTGCAAAGTTAAAAGAGAATCCGGCTTTTACAAGGGTATCTAATACGATGTCCAATCGTTCTAGGGCTTGATCTACCGAGTCAGCGATAATTAAGACGTCATCCAGGTAAACTATGACGTATGAATAAGCAAGGTCGCCTAAGGCTTTGAAAATGGCTCTTTGGAAAACGGCTGGTGCATTTTTCAACCCAAACGGCATCGTTACATATTCGTACTGACCGTCGGGGGTGACGAACGCTGTATATTCAGTGGAGTTAGGGTGAATAGGGATCTGATGAAATCCACTGGCCATGTCCAAGCTAATAAAGTATCTCGCACTCTGCAATCTCACGATTTGATCAGCAATAAGGGGTAAGGGATACCGATCCGCGACCGTGTTTTTATTTAGCGCCCGGAAATCTACACACAATCTGTCCGATCCGTCCTTCTTCTTCACGAGTAACATGGGGCTCGCGAACGGCGAATTACTAGGTTTTACAATTTTTGCCCTAATCAGTTCACTTATCCGCTCGCGCACTATTCTCCGCTCTTCCCCGCTAAGTCTGTAAGGACTTCTCTGTACGGTGACATTAGGGTCAATCAACCGAATTTCTAACTGGCCCGTACTCACACGCGTCCGCGGGAAACCCGTAATAAATGACTCTTTGAATTTTTCAAGGACAGAGATCAATCGATCTTTGTCGTTACCAACTACATCAGTGTTGATCTCGTTAATGTTGACCGCATCTTCCACGACTTTGCTACAGGCGTTAACCATTTTTGTCTTGCAAATATCGACGCTATTTCGTGTAATATTCACGTCAAAACCTTGGCTCAAAATTTCACGACCAATCATGATACCATATTTTAAGTAGCTATCAGCAAGGACATGAAAAGTTATCTCCAGTGTAAAACCGTTAATACATACAGTGGACAAGATCTGAAGTGTACTGTTAACACAAGTATTTCCTATACCTCGCATTACTACTACATCAGTCGTTCGTTTGCCGGAAAATTTCGAAGATATAGATTCTTTAATTAACGAGCATTCAGCTCCGGAATCGAAACAAAATGGGTACGACTCACCCAGATGACTTAAACTACCAGCTGGAGACTCCACCATGCAGGAGTCGACTCGTCGTTCGTTCTTGGAGCCGGTTTTCTTGTGCTGCAGTAGCGGACAATCAGGTGCGATATGGCCCTCCGCCTTACACTTGAAGCAAACCACCTGGGGCGATGTTGCCGGTCGTCTTCCTTCCGGGCGTTGTGTATTTCCTCGCTGCTCTTTCTGCATCCTACTGCGGCACTCCGCTATTCTGTGTCCGTGTTTACCACAGTAGAGGCACTTCACGTGGTGGGCCGACGGCTTGTGTCTTTTGGCTTCAGGGCCCGTGGAGGTGTCGCTCGTCGCAAATACGGGCCTTTTCGCGAAAGCAGTAGCTCTCATTTCGTCTAAAAATTGGTCCTTGGTCTTGATATCCTTCATAGCTGCTATCTCTTCGATGCGCTGATCCCGTGAGCTCAGGTGATAAAGAACGACAGCGTTGATTACTTCAGCCATAGTGGCATTTTGCCACTTCGTCTCCAGGAGGGAACGGAGACGGATGGCGTACGCAGCCATGTTTTCGTCCTCTTGTGGTGGTTCCCTGAGTGTCTTCATTAGCGTCGAGGTTGCCGTATCTTTGCTACCAAAACGTGTAATGAAAAGTTCCCTAAACGTTGGCCAGGTAAGCCCTTCGCCGGTCACTATCTGCGTGAGCCAATGCGCTGCACGACCCTCTAGAGCACTATTTAAAACAGAAACTAATGCACTGTCTTGCAGAGGATTACCCTTCATAAGCAGGTCCACAGTCGAGCACCATGCGGCTGGATCGGCGCCCGCGATCGCGGGGTTAAAACGTGGTAGCACGATGTTTTTAGGTTCCGCACTTGACTTCGGCGCCAGCGTCTGAATTAACTCGCGCATGATGGCCATATGTTCTTGTATTGTCATAGTCGGCACTGATCCCACTTCTGATGTCGGGGTGGGATTGGAATTTTGGGCGCGTGACAATTCTTCACGTGAGTTATCCATTGTTTAACACAACTAAGATTATATTTTCACTTATACACAAGTCTGTTACAAAGATTAACAAATAATAAGTCTAGAGAATAATAAACTTAACAAATAATGAAGTTAGCGAAAAATATATTGA